>NC_060214.1:60932500-61232500 GCF_021130785.1 Homalodisca vitripennis | reverse complement strand
TCGTTGTTTCACTTAAAGATGGTAAATGTCCGCAAAAATTCTGTTTCCTTCACAATCCTTTCATCGTAAAAAAAACTTCAAGCTATTTCTCTCTTGGAAGAAAATGAATTAAAAGTTCACCAGTATTTGCTTTATTTTGTATGTGTCTTCTATAAATCTAAAATTTTAAGTGAGCTAATAACTCTAATCTTGGATGCAAAAGCAGTTACGTTAAAAACCCAATCTATATCTTAAAAAACTAATAATGACTCATGATCATTTTATAAATATTATATAATCTGTCAACGCTATAAAGAGGCAAATATTGAAAGTTATATTTATAGATTTTAAAGTATTAAGAGCTGCGTCACACGTGTAGTAAAAGAATATAAGTTTAGTCAGATTGTATCAATTGGATTATGTCAAGCTTTTGAAATATTTATTTTACCAGAAATTACAGTAATTTTAAAATGATTATTCACGGTCATAGGAAGAGGTGGTGGATCTCAGAGGCTGAAACTTTGTTCAGTAAGGTATAGACACAAATAATTACGAACTATTGGATTTATATTATTCCAGTATTATTGTTGGAGGCTATAATACTTGAAGTCATGGGGTATACTGATCAAGAAAAGTTTTGCTTCCTGACCACAATACTACATAAGACTTATTATATCTTTTTAATTAGCGTGTGAAATTGATAGAACACCTTTAACAAGTTTATACGGCAGATACGTACTAATCTTCATTTTTAATGAGATATTATTTAAGTTACATTAGGTTTTTATTGTAATTAAATATTCGTTTTAAGTGAAAATAAAGTAAATAGCTCTTAAGAAATCCAATTTTATTGCTGATCTAGTATTTAGGCCTACCTGAATAGGACAGGGAAGGTAGTAGTCTCCAATTCAATTCTGTAGAGTTGCTTCTTTTGAATTTTTTGACGAAGGAAGTAAAAATTAGCCCATTGTTAGTTCTTTTCCAGTTGATTATGTGAGGGTGGTAGATTGATAGTAGGTCGAGTCTTAAAGGGGCGTTTTAAACCGTACTCAGCTTAAAAAAAGATTTACAATATAAAACTATTTCTCAATTCCTTTTTTAACATGAAATGTATTGAGATAGTTTTTCGTGAGATTCTAATCATAGACACAAAATCTTCCGGAGTTTCCATTTTCCTTTCAAGTTCCACAGACCTACATTCTTATCGCCTTTTAAAAAGGAATGTCCTCATACTGGAAAAATGATCTTGATATTTTTCAATCCATGAATTAGTTCACTGGTAATGAAATGTACGATGCATATTATGGTAAAATTTTAGTCCCAGCCTCCAGCAGTGACATAAAACATTTGAAGTTCTTCAAAATCCTCATTTAGGTAATTTTTAATAAAATGTAATATGAAGGATGAAACTTTATTTGATCCTTTATTTACTGTACACTTATTATACACATGAAACACAGACCAGTTGAGAAAACGTCAATTTTAAAAAGTTACATCCAAAGTTGACGTTTGTAATTGACATCATTGGTTGATATTTTTGTGAATGCAACCTTTTTTAAAAAATCCATACAAATCGCTTATATTTTGTATTTTTTCATCGAGTAATTTTCAGCTTGTCCCTTTTTTGTGTCAAATGTTTCAGATCTTTTTTGTTAAGGTCATTCAGTGTTTAAGGTTTTACCATCTGACAACATTTTAATCGATAAAATTGACAATCGCTACCTATTTCATATGAACTTAACCTAATCTGTTTCATACATCTAAAACCCGATCTGTTACATTATAAAACATTATAACATTATAAAACATTATAAAACACGAGATAAAAATGTTCAGAATGAGTAAGTAGCTATCACTCAAACATCTAAAACTATCCCATCAAACAGCAGAACACCACACCGAAAACAATATTGCAGTCTGTTTGAAATGTTTGAAAATGGAAGAATTAAGCCAAGTTAAATATTCTTGCTTTCTTAGTAATTACTTATGAAAAATATACAACACTTTTTAATAGTTAAAAAATATCGTTTAACACTTTTGATACAAATTAGGGTTACTGAGGAAATCTTTACGTTCATAAATAGTGATTCTATAGGTTTTTTTATGGCTTTACACATAATCTTATTCATAATTTTTATTGGTATTTAAATTAAATCCAAAATTGTTTTTTAACTATTATTTAACGGCATAATCAATAGGTTATGTACATTATATCCATGTAGGTCTTGTAAAGGACTTTAATATCAATGAAAGTTCAGCAAGTAAATCAATATTTGGTGTGACGTTTGAAATAGTTTTTCGAAACAAAACAATACTAAGCTGAATAAGATTACTTTATTGCATTTTACCGTAATCTCCACAAGGTAAAATAAAGGTTTCACTTAACCATATAAAGTAAGGCATTCCATTGTACTCAAAGTTGATTAGGTCCCTTGTAGCCGGTTGCCTCAAATTAAATGATCAACTTCCATCAGGATTTCTTGTACTTACTAATAAATTATTCGTCTAGTACAATTCATACACATATTTTAATATTTAATATTGCAGTGTGACGTTCCCTGACCTTTACCATTCGTCTTTATTTGCGTAAATACTAAAATTATATAGTATAAAAATTCAATACTAACAATTTCAATGTATCAGTACAATTATGCTTCGTAATGTTTATAATTTTATAAGAGATATTTGTAACATATACACATAAATGGAAATACATTATCATCTATTTTATTACTGTTCCGGACCAATAACGTTCAAGTTGCTAAGTAATACTATAAAAGTAACTGTTTTGAAATGAGAAGTTATATAAATTTGGAAATAGATATTGTGTTTAATATTTATGTACCAAAATTATTAACAAGTTAAAGATTCATCAGAGTTTGTAAGACTTGGTGTAAATCCAAAATAATGTATGTGTTCTTGAGATATTATAATAAATTGGCTATCTCTGGGAGCTAATCATTAGCAGTGGTTTAACCGGAGGTGACGTCATCTAGAAGTTTAGTTACCTGGGAAGTTTAATATACGAGGCTCTCAAGTATGATATGTTGTTAAATTAGGTACAAGATTAATTTGCTACGGAAATGAACTTTGTTAATCGAACTCTATAGGGGCTTACAGATTTTCTATTATATTATCATTGTCATGCTGAAATTAATTTATAGACCCTTTGGTTAAGAGTAAAGATAGATTTAGACTATTGGTACATTTGTATAGCAGTTAACTAACACTCATAATAGACCTATACTTCTGAATTGTGTCAAAAAACAACATAAAACTTGATCAGGTTACCCATTTATGAAGTAAAATGTATTTCAAAATTAGGTGATTGTAAGCCTGCAATTGGTCAGTAAAAATATTTAGTTTTTCATTTATCTCTTTAAAATTTTAGTTCTTTATAATTCTATATAACTGGAGAAATTTTCTGTTATTTTGAAAAGTAAACCATGGAAATAAATGTATCCTAAAATATTTAGTTTCTCTGGCCATTATTGGAATTTTTAAAACTTTCTAATTTCTTAAAAAATGTGACTTTATATTTAATTTTATGCACTAAGAATTGTTTTTAGTTGTGGTTTTACAAACGAATAGTTCAGAATTAACCATAGAATGTAAAACAATAAATGGTAAGTTGTAAATTGGCAGATATTGATATTATAGATCAGCAATCTAAATTAAGATGCAAATTATTCAACAAACTTGGACATTTTCGTATTCCTAAAAAATCGCATGTACTAGAGTGAACCTCCCTGTAGGTACTGGTGGTAGTAGAAGACCTGGCTTGTACAATAATTTTCACGAACAATGCAAGGCACGAACAGGTATTGTATCGATAGAAAATCTGGACAATTTGTGCTTACCCCGTGCTCTAGTAGTAGCAAAAGCATATGCCAAAAAAGATCCCCAGTTTTAAGGAATGTGTCTGAAGAAGATAGCCTTGCTATCGAAAGGCCTCGCAAAAAATAAAAGTATTAAATATTGGTTTTAGTTTTATGTAATTAAGTTAAATTTTCGTATTTATTTCATAAAATACAGATACGTTGTTTGTATGAAAACTGTTGTTTCGTAACTATTGCATTACTTTAATAGGAAGCTGGTTTTGCATACTGTAATAAAGCTGAGGACATGAAACACCTACTTTCAGAATAAAATCAAAATCCTTATTAGGCCTATTATTTCTTAGAATATTGATTATTGAATTTATTCTAAAAGTAGGTGTTTCATATCCTTCAGCTTTATTACAGTATGCAAAACCAGCTAAAGTTAAGTTAATTTCATTTTTGTTACATAAAATGATAGGAAATATCCAAAATCCTTATTATTATTTCTTAGAATATTGTTTATTGGACATTTACCGTCATTTTATGTAACAAAAATAAAATTAATTTTACTTTTCGAGGATTGAAGTCTACCCTTTTCTTCAGTTGTACAAAATAACCTACGATATAAAGATCTATAAATGCGGCAAAGGACTGTCACTTGAGTGAAATAAATTATTAAGTATTACATGAACTGCAAAAGGTCAAGACTAAAGAGAAAACATCCAAACAATGTCAGTACACAAGCGCCAAGAGAACTCAATGCAAGGAACTCAATGTCTGCATTGCCTGTGATGTCGCGGCGCGTCACCCAACACAAAAGAATCAGCAAGGTGATGGTAGGGACTGGAATTGGGAAAGGACAGGCACCTCCAGCCTTATATTATGTACTACATCTCAATGTTAATGTGCGTGTAAAAATTTTATTGGTTGAGGTTTGCTTGATTGTTAAAATATTTATTACAGATTTCCTAGTTAATTTTTTTAAATTTGGTATTAAAAGTGGCCTAACCTTAACCAATGGTTTACTTATATATGAAGCCTCAATATACTGGCGTTTGAGAACATTCTCCTCTCCCGGTAGTATGTTGGCTTTGTATTATTCTATATGATGATTTTCAGACCAACAGTGTTGAGCAATTTTATACTTCTACACTAGACCTTTATTAACATTTTATTAAGTTCTTAAATTATCAAAAATATACTGGCATTTTCGTCTAGCCTATATATTCCCATTATTACGTGAAAATTGTATAGTGCAAAAACAATGTTTTAGTTCTGTGTGCCATTTATTGGAATTATCTTGACGAGGCTTTGTGATAAGAGCGCTGTGGGTTATTCAATAGTTTGTATTATTATTTTTCTGCTAGTCGTATACAATATTTTCTGCTTAGAAGAAGGCATTGGAAATATAATAACATCAATATGATAAGATGTCCTAACTGGTTACACTGGCCTTATAAGATAATCATTGATTAGCCTGGTCCAATATATACCTAAAGTGGACAGACCTTGATAAAAAATGTTTAGATATTTAGGGTGATAGATGATTCAGAGATCTATTATTTAGATTATTTCAAAAAACGTCATAGGAGAATGTACTTTCAGGGGCAATAAGTTATCAATTGTAATGAATCATTAAAAGAAACTGCAATAAATCGTTGCCTAAACAATGCAGTACACTTCCAGGGCGATAGTAGATATTAGTACATAGTAGGGTATCATTTTAAAACTGTAAATGCAGTTCAACAGCTGTGTGACTAGATACAGCTATATTTAATTCAATGTGTTTGTACTGTAATCAGTTCCCTTCTAAGAAAGAGATATTTTAATATTCATAAGTTTAAAATCAAAATGTTCGTAGTTTTTTATTTTGTGCGGATAGTTTTAGTAAAACATATGGGTATGCAATATTTGTTTGAATTGACATCATAATCTTTAGAATTATAACATACTAGCAGTTACCCGCGGTTTCGCACGCAATTTTCTGTTGAAAAACTGGACAATATATCTATGTATTCTTTTTCTATGACATAATAAACAGTGTAGAGATCATCGATAGTCACACAAAGCTATTCCAATCTCTTGAACCAATTTAGATTTAAGTTTAAATAACAGACGTTTGGGATCCTGAAGTCGTAAAGTGAAACAGGTTTTATAAGATTAGTATTTCCCTCCCACATTCCATGATAATTTATTGAAGTTCTTCGATGGCTTCAGTAACAATAAGAGTTAGCTTTTTATCCCAATGACGAAAGTGTATCGTACAACTAAAAAGTTGCTGCGGTCAATATGGGTCTGTTCTGGTCGTTTAAATTCACCCCCTGGTTTAATCTATTTACAGTTCCACAATTGATTTATGCGAGTATAACATGAGTGATGTGAAATGTAGAGGATGTTTTAAATGAAAACTTACTTAATCTGAAGGTACAAAAGTTGAAACAAACTATTTTATAACACGTATATTTCTTCAATTTACAACTTAATTTATCGTAATGCCATTGAATGTACAATATTTTTTGTTAATTCTTCAGGAGTATACACAAACAAATTAGATGATTTTCCGATAGGGCTGAAGTATAATAAGTGACCTCCATCACAATCGAATTATTGATATTTCTGTATAGCCTATATAACTACTATCCGAATTAGATTATAGTTATTTAAAATTACAGTATAGTATCGGAACTGGCAAACAGAATTTAATTTATCTAAAATACTAAATAAGTATTCCGTATAGGGCTGAAGTATAATAAGTGGCCACCATCACAATCAAATTATAGATATTTCTGAATAGCCTATCTAAACTACCGAATTTCATTATCTTTATTTAAAATTACAGTATAGTATCGGAACTGGATCGAATTAGATTATAGTTATTTAAAGGTTGAAGTATAATAAGCGGCCACCATTACCATTGAATTATCGATATTTCTGATTAGTCTATCTAAACTACCGAATAACATCATACTTATTTAAAATTACAGTGTAGTGTAGGAACTGGCTAACAGGATTTAATTTATCTAAAATACTAAATAAGTATTCCCTATAGGGCTGAAGTATATATAAGTGGCCACCATCACAATCAAATTATTGATATTTCTGATTAGCAAACAGAATTTAATTTAAAACCAATTCCTACTTCAATCATCTTCAGTCTCTATTAATGTAATATTACAATTAGCACTCACACAATAATTACACAATGTTACAAAAGAAAACACATATTTGATAGCAGCACAAACTGTCAGTAAAACCTGGAATTAAAATAGAAAACATTTGAAACTGTGATCGTAGACCATTCTGCTGGATCCAATGTAAAACATTCCAAGATGGTCCACCCGTTTAGGAGGAGTTCAGTTTCATACACACGCACACAAGAAATATAAATATAAAGATAATGAAATTCGGTAGTTTAGATACGCTAATTAGAAATATTGATAGTTAGATTGTGATGTTGGCCGCTTATTATAATTCAGCCTTTAAATAACTATAATCTAATTCGGTTCGTCATTTTAGTAGATTTGATAGACTATTAAGAAATATCTATAATTCGATTGTGATGGTGGCCACTTATTATACTTCAGCCTTCTACGGAATACTTATTTAGTATTTTAGATAAATTAAATTCTGTTGGGCAGTTCCAATAACATACTGTAATTTTAAATAGCTATAATGAAATTCGTTAGCTTAGATAGACTAATCAGAAATATCAATAATTCAATTGTGATGGTGGCCGCTTATTATACTTCAGCCTTTACATAACTATAATCCAATTCGGATAGTAGTTTAGATAGGCTATTCAGAAATATCAACAATTCGATTGTGATGGAGGCCACTTATTATACTTCAGCCCTATCGGAAAATCATCAAATTCGTTTGTGTATACCCCTAAAGGATTAACAAAAAATATTGTACAATCAATGGCATTACGATAAATTAAGTTGTAAATTGAAAAAAATGTACCTGTTATAAAATAGTTTTTTTCAACTTTTTTACCTTCAGATTAAGTAAGTTTTCATTTAAAACATCCTCTACATTTCACATCACTCATGATATACTCACACACTATCGGTTGGTCGAAGTGTGATTAAATGTACATGTAATGAAGTTAGATATTGTAATAACTTTTTAATAGACATTTTTATTAAAACAGCTCAGATTTTTACAGATTTATCAAAGTTTAAAATTTTCGAATTAAAGACGTGTGTACAGGACAACGTCTGTCGGGTCTGCTAGTATATATATATATATATATATATATATATATAAACAATTATTAGACTTCTTGATATAAAGTTCCTGTAATATTTCGGCTTTGCCGTTTTCAAAAAGATATAAAAAAAACAACACAACTTTGTAATTTTTGTAAATTTTCTTTGCTGTGTTGTTATTTTTATTATACCTTTTTGAAAACGGCAAAGCCGAAATATTAAAGGAACTTTATATCAAGAAGTTTAATAATTGTTTTAATAGAGCAATTCTGCGTTTATACACCCGAAGTGAATGTATATATATGGGGTTTAAAAATAAAAATATGTATAAAAACCACATACCTACAGAAGACGAAAACCGTATAAACCTGTGAACAGAAACCATAGTGTTTACTATAACCATAGGAATGACCTCCAAAAAAATCCAAAACTGAAACACTCATCTCATTTAAGATATAAAGTATATCCGTCCGCTCTTCTTGCTACATTTTACATTTATAACCAATGAAATTGATATAATTGTGGACTGAAATCAAAATACAGAATTCTTTCTACAACCTAAAGATTTTTAATATATTGTTCTTGAGAAGTAAGGTTTGTGTGACTATCACGATTAAAAAGAAGCGGCTCTGTAAATTGGATAGAATAAAGCGTAAATAAATATATCTAGGGGAATTGCAATGTTCTTTTATATTTCCATATAAAGTTAACAGTATTTCATGGTAATAACAATAATCCTAAAGTTATGACTCTGTTATCAAATCTCAGTTCAACTTAATGACACACTTGAGGGCCATGAATGTGAGTCACTATCCCTTATGTCTGGAAAAAGGAATTCAGTTTATAACAAATTCTTTGTATATAACAGATGCCCTAGAGCATACGCTGGATTGTGGGTATGATCTCTAAATGATGTTTTTATATAGGTGGTTTTAGAGGGTTAATTGTACTCCTAGAGAATCAAATCAGATTTCCAGTAGAGATTGAAAAATAGTTTTAATAAGTGGGTTAGGTATTCGGTTACATAGTTTTTTGCATTTCCGATCCCAAAGGTTACGTATAAATGAATAAAGAGGCTAAGTAGAACTGAAGTGTAAGATATTTTCTTAAACGATACTTTCTGCCTTGTTGAGTGCTCTGATGTTCACTTAAAATAATATTATTGACTACTACATGTAATATGGTACTTAGGTTCCTATCCCTTACAAAAATCATTAGTATTATACTCATATGTTTTGAAAATCATATCAAACTGCAACAATAAATAAGTAATTTGAGGTTACTGGTGATATTACCACATTTGCTAACACCATTATTATTAGTATTTATCAGTCAATAATTGTTGCCAAGAAAACATGAACTCCCGGTTTATAGTTAACATCAGACATTTGGACATGTGCCAATCTTCTTGTGCGTTACAATCAGTATAACTATATGGCACAATGTAGATTAAATAACAAATTTCGAAATAAAATTATGCATGTACGATTTAAGAAAAATATCACCATGACAATGTTCTCAACAATGTAAAATTTTACATCCGAAAAAGATTTACGTAAAACAATTCATATATCAAACCGTACAGAAATGGTACGCCAAAGGCGTCTACACGTCCTCCCTTACAAACATTCCCTTCCCAGTCTTTGTTTTATACGACGTGCCGCCATGCCAAGTGTTGAACCAATATTGCTTTACACTTAATCTCATTTTAATCTTGTTTAATCAGTTGTGTGGAGTATATGATGATAAATGCCACTCTATTGTGCAGAAAAGCTTTGTGCTTTACATTAGTACCTTGGAGAATCATACATATGTCATGACTTTTTACTTAAATATTATTCTGATGTCCCGCATGATTAGTAATTCCATCGCCATACCTTGATTTTGATACCTCAAAAACCTAAAAAATACTTAAGAATGTGTATCTAGGACACGTCTTTCTCCTTAATTTTCAACACGTCCTTCATCTTAATTTGGATTAGTGAGATTTGAATTATGGATAATTGTTTTTTAAATTTCTTCACGTTTATTATATTAACACATGAGTAGACAAGTAGACATACTTAAATATTAGGTTTTAGTTTGATTTCTCATGATATACATTCATACATGCTTGTAAATTATTCATGAATAGAACTGGCATTTTTAATTAAAGTGAGTTGGTAAAAATGAAGTTTTGCAGTTAACAATTACATAATTACACCTAGATTTAGGTGTAACATCATGGTAAAAGTAGCATGGTAAAGATTAAAATCAGCATTGTGAGAAAAACGTTTTTTTGTTTCAAATGTAATGTACTTTATGGATCCATAGTTATATTTTTGAAATAATGTGTTTATTATAGGTAAAAATTATACTCACAAAAAATCCTCCCACTGTTGATTAGGACATACTGCATTTAACATTTGGGGTAAAATGAGGTCCCAATCTATAGATGTGCAATTTTTATAGGTCGTTTACTGTTGAAGCTTGTCGCCTTTGGAACAATCTTCCTTATTATATTACAAGTATTGAGGTTCGTGGGTGCTTCGGGGCGAGGATCATGGACTTGCTACTGGGGGGACTGTGGGATGATTTTGCGAAGGTGATTGCAGTGAGAGTGAGGTTAGGGATTGTGTTTGAAGCAGTTAAGTGTGCTATTGTTATTTTTATTTTCTCTGTTAACATTGTTGGCTTGTTTTTTTTTAAGAACTGTTTTATTTCATTAAGAAAAATATTTAAAATTTCGTGAGTTATTTGATGAGAATCAAGCAATTGTGTTTATAGTGTAATAAAAAGTATAAGTGTGGTAACAGTTTACATGTTTCTGTACTCAATTATTGTAAATGTAATGTATATGATATGAGGTTGAGTAGTAACGAGGTCTTACATCCCTAATCCCGTACTGTATATTTAATAAAGACATTTTTCTATTAATTTCATTTTATATATCCTCGTATATATATATATATTTCAGTTAACAATGAATCACAGAAAGTACTTAATCCACCAAAACTCTCGAACATGGATCTCTCACTTGTCAAGTGGTTCACTACCATTACACCACAAAGCGCTTAATGTTTACAATTAAGTTATTTTGTACTTGTCCGTTTCTGTCACATATGTGATTAAATAACCAAACAAACAAAATATCGCAACACCAAGTAGGTACCTGCAAACGACTTTGGTTTATATTCATAAAATTTGTATTATTTAACGGGCCTCTCATGTTCACATCAATAAGTAAAACAAATTTAAACTTTATTGTGCTGAATTGTTGAAAACTCTAAAAACGTGTAATGGCAAAGTAAGACTTTTCAGTTTCTCATTAAGATACTGGTATAGCGGAGGCTGTGTCTAGTTGACGTAGACAAGTGGTTATTGTTGCTGTGGGGACTCGACACTTCCCCTCGCCGTACTCTTTACTGCCACTTCGTTGGGCACATTGGTAGTGTAAATATTGTATTTTTGTGAAGTAGTAAGAAAGTATTGATTTATAGCACAAACTGTGCTAGTGACTTAAGTATTTGTTCTAACTGATCAGCAGCCTCGTAACATCTTACACGTAATATTCTAAATTACCACCCTTGATTACTGGATACTTGGATGTATAAAAACATTTAATAAGAAAATTTACATTATAATTTTTTGAAATATCCCATACTAATAGCCAACACAGAACTATAATATTAAAATGTATATTAAATTTGCGTTTATGCACCACAGTAACTAAATTATAATATTATAATTCTGGTTTATAATAACTATTCAGTTTTCTATTCAGTGCAGATGGTTTTACATAATTTATTTTAAGGAAAATTTCTGGAATCTAGTTACATAAAGTGGGCAAATCTCTTGCAAGTGCCAATCAAACCTACTTGCAAAGTATTTTACACTAAATGTATCAGGGCGAACAGAAATTTTAATTCTTAACCGTGGTCATTTTTTTGCATGATTTTTTATAAACACTTTAGGTTAAGTAACTATGTTTGAATGTAAAATCGTTATGTATACGAGTCATAGTAATGTCTAGTCTGGTTATTAGAAAACGTGCCAAGGTCCAACGTGGAGGTTCGGCTTGTGAGCCCAGTCTGTCTCTATACAATTTGATTTAATTATCTATTAATATCCAATTTTAAAACTACAACTTTGTTCAAAATGAATTATGTCTGCAAAAAATGTGCATTAATCTGTATGTGTGTTTTTAAACTATACTACGAACATAATAGTCGGTTTTAATTATGAAATGTTTATGAGAGCATATTTTTACCAATGAGCATGTAACTTAATAACATGATGTCTATGAACATAACAATGTAAAATATACACACAACCTAGGATTAATAAAGCATAATACCTTACACCACATATTTCTAGACAACTGAACAGTTGGCAATAATATATGGCACATAGGCGTATTACAGTTGTGAGTCATATTTATGCCTAGGCACTGTGCTATCTGACTTTTACTGCTCTAGTAACCTGTAATCACTGTGATCAGGCCGCAGCACCCGCTACATGCTCATTTTAATCGCATATATTATTAAAATTAATCGAATTTTCCTAGAGGTTTTTATTTGCAGCTTTAGGTATACCAGACACCTCGTATTATTAAAATTTTATAGCTGTAAATTTTATAAGTTCCATTCGTCTTGTAGTATCCTTGATATACCTTGATTATACTTGATATCCAAATACAGCATCAGAACACATTAATACAACTCAGTACAACAGAATTGTTTATTGCGGCAGAAATGGTGTGCGTTTATTTGGCTGAAAATTAATTGTACTAGGCTGAAAATCACATTTATAGTTTCTGTTAAAATCGAATTTGAAGGTGAGGGTTGGGGGAATTCCCTGGACATTTGTAATCTTTCAATGATTAAAAAATCAGTAACACAAATTTTGTATTACTCAACGATAGCACATTTTTAGAAAACCCCGTTTTCTTCACATTTTTTCAATCGTCAAATACAAACCTTAAACAAAGAATGATGGTGAGCATAATACAAAAAAAGTCAATAACAAAACCAAATAGTTTTATTCACAATTTCAAACCGTATTAGCGTTTGATATTAATAAGTTATTTTATTTTTATAAGTAGCTAATTAAGAGATAGATGGTTTTAAAAATGTATATGTAATATATATATATATATATATATATATATATATATATATATATATATATATATATATATATATAATCGCAAAAAGTACTTACTCCGCCGGGACTCGAACCCGGATCTCTCAATTGCCGGGTGAATGTGCTACCATTACACCACAGATTTAATTTCAATAAATATTGAATCGCAAAAAGTACTTGCTCCGCCGGGACTCGAACCTGGATCTTTCACTTGTCGGGTGAATGTGCTACCATTACACCACAGATTAGGCTATTGCCACTTATACGAGTTTAATGAATATATATATATATAAGCCGTGATATAGGCGTAACTTGTTTTTCTTACCCTTCATCTGTTTTTAAGATTTAAGTTAATAATTAAAAAGTATTTAAAGGCTGTAGTACTCAATAATTATAATTTAAACTGACATTTTACATCTCACAATCAGATGTAAGATATTTTGGGTCTATATAATGAATTAATTTTAATTATAAAGCCAATTTTAGAATTTAACTGACAGTAAACCACTACATTTTAATTTTTTATATCTCGTAGACAATACAATGATTAAAATAGGTAATCATTAAGCTAATAAGTAAGTGTAGCTAAAGGTAATGCATAAAAATTGTAATTACAAATAGAATCTAGTTATTATTAATGTTACCTATACACATTCCTGATCTCCATAAATATTAATCGAACAGAGAAATAATTACCGAACTAGAATGACAGCTTAACGGTAGATATTTCGAATGTAGCTATCTATCGCTTACAGTTGCTCCGTAACAAGAATAGACTAACTGTTATAATTGACCTACTTAGCTAAATGGCCCTTAGTGGTTTACAGAAGTTCCGACTATAAACCGAGCAAAGAAATAATTACCGAAATATTACGGAAGCTTAACGGTACATTCTTTGTTTGAAGGTTATTTTTGACGGTGGAAAATCCTGTTTTCTTCATAACGGTACATATTTCGAATTTTGATATTTTTGCTTGGTGCTCTGCAACAAGAATATACAAACTGTTATAATTGACCTACTAAGCTAGATGGCCCCTAGTGATTTACAGGAGTTCAGACTATAACCTAGTAGAGTGGTAGTGCAAAGTGCAGTTTCACAAACAACGTCGCTTCCTGTCGCTCTCAGATAGTTCTGAACATATTTTAACTAATTGTTATCCTTAAAATACTTTGCAAAAATGAGGTTATGTAAGTTACAGAAAATAAGATGATACCCTAGTATAGTGGAAGCTGAAAATTACAATTTTACTAAGAACGTAAGTTATCTTTCACTCTCGGGCTCTCTGAATCACGGCTCGAATAATTATTGCCCTTGACCTACTTGTCCTTCTTGGCTAAATGTTCTTTACTCATTTTTATGAATTCAAACTATTCCATAGCAGTCGTGTCGTCTAGAAATATTTGATTTCATCTCTTGATCATTAGTTTGCTAGTTTAACAATCGAGACCTTAGTTCTTTATTGATCCATCGCAAAACTCTTTTTAGTTCATTACTTTATAAAAGAAATCACGTTTCAATATATTCAAATTACATTCAATCCAAATTAAAAAAAACTTTCATAACGATTTTAGAATAGTTATGTAACATGGAATGTCTCGTTTGTAAGGGGGCAATGGCGAATAAGTTATATAATAATTAGATAGAGAGATTGAAATTGTCCACTTCCAGTGGCTGTATATGATTGGCCGATGAAAATTCAAATTTATTTTTGTCTGTAACTGTTGATATTAACTACGTCAAGCTAAGATGAAATATGATATGCAATAAACTACAGTGTGACCTATTTCATACCTTACCATGTAGACCTGCTACAAAAATAATGGCATGATGATCGAATATTTTATCAGGAAAAAGTTTCATTTGCTTTCGATAAAAACCGAGCTGTGATTGGATAAAACACATTCGTTTTCGAATTCTGGACTAGAAGCATAATTTCTTTGCTTAAGTGTTAACATCTAAGTTTAACGGATCATAATGCGCTGAAATATTGTTCACGGAATTAAATGCTTGAAATATATTAGTTTCGTTATGCAGTGCTATCTTCAGCCAAAAATAGGAATATACAGTATACACACAACTGAAAACATAACACACGAAGCACACAACACCTAACTCCGGTCTAATATACCTAGACTAACCATGGTACGGAGATAGTGTTTACGTGAGGCTTTCGTTAAGTTCATTAGCCAGTCTGAATGTATAACAGTTTTCAATATTATGGCCGTTCACGTTTTTGTATATGTATTATCACGTCTAAATACTTAAATACACCCAAAGTGTAACGGTAAGTATTAATATATCAAAATGTTTATAGTGAGTGGCCTTACAAATGTACAATATAAAACAACTTTCAGGTGAACCCTGTCGATAACAATCATTACAGTTGAAGATGGCTGCCATTAAATTTGCTAAATTATTATAACTGAAATACGTCAATATTTTGAGAACGTCATTGTGTAGTCACACATATATTTATATTTTATTGTAAAATAAAAACACTCTCTTCGCAAACTACAAATACAAATCGTATCTCTACCTAACTACGTGGTAGTTTGCTTTTGTCTTTTACCGTTATTTAGTTGAACTTTATATAATACATATTTTCGCAACCCTGTTACTCGTTATTGGTTATAAGACGTTATATCCGATGTTCTCGGAACTAAATTATTAGCGGATTAATAACCTAATTGGCACGCGTATTAATGTTTTCTCTCGCGAACTTTGTAACCGCCGTTCCTGCTGCCAAGTAGCATCTCGTGTGCCTTGTCCGCGAGTTTAACTTCGAGTCTCTGAGTTTGATTTTAACTAGGAGTACAACTTCAAGTGCTTCCAGCATTCATGTTTTAAACTTCTAGTCTACTAATCTTCATTTTCCGACTACAGCTGCAATGTAAAGCCAAGATGCTGGCGCTCGCACTTGTGAGTCGACATCAACTTGAAGGGATGTAAATTTTAAAGTTTTAATAATTATTATGATCAAATGCAAAATTTCAATACAACATAGGAACCATTAGGCCCACCCCCATGATATTATTTGGTTCATTATCACTCTATTCGGTAGCAATGCGGCAATACGTACATTAGTTTATTTTAACATCTAGAATCGGTGCTTTTATATTTGGTTGCCACAATAAACATAAGTAAACTTTGAAACTCGAGTATTTATTACTACGACCTCAGCGGTATCCAACCCCATGTGTTTGTTCATTCGGTACAGTCTCATTTCCTGGAAAAATAATCTCGAGTTGAAAGATGAGAGTTGGTAGTCATTGTCCCATTATTAACGGTAATATCTAGATCAACACAGCTGCATTACTTAGGCCTACTTGTGATGGTCCTTTTATGCAGTTTTATTTTATATAATTTTCGGCACGTTTATTCCCGAGTAGGATTGTGTAGTCCTCTCCCACTATTAGTCAAATATTGAAAACCAATACCATCTTATTATGATATAAAAGATCCTTTAAGTGTATTTGCTTTATCTTATCTTCTGAAAGAAGAATCTCAAGTATGATAGGGAAAGTTGGTAGTTATTGTCCACATTTAGTGGTAATACCTGGATTAACACACAACCGCTACCTAGTTTTATGGCAATTCCCCTTTATTGTTATTTGCTTTTATTTGATTTTCTGCGAGGGTAAGCTCAAATATGAAGGAGTAAGTAGTAGTCGTCATCACTCAATTAACGTCAATGTCGAGTCGAACACTGTTAAGATTACTTAGTTGATGGTAAATTTGTAGTTAAATATGATTTTATCTCAACTTTTGCAATAGTACTTTAAGCAAGATCATACAACTTTGTGCACTTAAAAGATATAAGCTATTCTAGTATTTTTCATTAATATTTTAAACTTTGTAATTTATTTCATCAAATATACATACTAAAAATAAAATAATAGTGTTTATACTATGTATTGAAACATTATTTTTACAATAAGTACAAAAAACTTAATCATAGTGATTATACCTTAAACTGTTTTTAAGTTTTAAGTTAGTTGAAACGATGTCTGTCTATTTCGCAAACCCTTTTATACATTTTCAATAAAATTAAAAGACAATAAAAAGTATTTACTAAGCGGGGGTTTATATTCACATAATTCTTGGCTTTCTAATGACTAATAAAAAACATAATAGTTCAATTACTTTAAAGTACTTTAATAACTACTAAAACATCGTTTTTAATAAAACAATATATTGGAATATATAAATGTATTTTAATAATGCTTAATATATTACTATGTCAAAATTAAAAATATAACGAATAATATAAAGATATATATATATATCTTTATATTATATATATATATATATATATATATATATATATATATATATATATCTTATATATATTCGTATATATTTTTATATATATATATATTCGGTATCCGTAATAAGGAATAAAATTAACGTAAATTGTTTGGTTGTTAAATTGAAGATATTTTATAAACACAGTTAATTTATTCCTAATTGAAATTAAATCCTAACAGTTCCATTTTAAAGTATCGAATTTGGTATTTTGCAGTTTTCTCAACATTATATTTTTGTTACCCATAATACAATTCTATCCAAAATTCAATTCAGAACCAAATAGTTTATAATGAGTAATTTTTATCAATTCTTCATATAAATAATGCAAATAAAATATTCATTTCTGTAATGTCACATAATCGTTATAGGATTCGTGATGGAACCCACTCAGCGCTTTGCGGGAGCGAGCGTTCATTACGCTGAGTGCTTGCGGCTAAGGTGCAGTTGCGTATCCAACACACCAACACACTGATGTCAATCAAGTAGTTGATGCACACGATAAATGAAGATTACTGACTTTTCGGTTGAGATTGGGATTAAGCATGATATATAATAAACACCGGTATATTTATGAACTCTTATATACATAGCAACCCAACAACAGTGTTATTTAGATTTTAACTGCTTTGATTGTGTGTTTTATTTAACACCAAATAAATCTCATCTAAATATTCATGACATACGTACAATTTATATCTTTTAGCAGTTTCAACATGATCTTTTATATTATTTACTTGTTTCTCATTTGTTATTTTTATAATTCCAACTTGTTCCTGACCATTTTGTAACTGATCTTGATCTAAAATGAACTATTTGATTAAATATATAAATACACGGTCTTTAACTGGTTTTTTTTGTAGTAGACAGTGTCCTCGTCTACTTTGCATTGATAATTTATAGACCAAAAATTTTAAAGTGACTAAGATACAGGATTGCCTAAGAGTTGTTCAAATAAATATATGAGATCTCACTCCATCAATTATAAAGGTGATATTTGGGTTTGTTATGAAGGCTCATGAGCCATGCTGTACTGGACTAGGGAACGACATTTAGTTCAGGTTAAATAATTTTAGGTTCATAGTTTTGCTGGTTTTTCGACATAAGTTAAGTAGCATATTTGTCAAATGTGTGTTGTTTCTGACACACATTTTATAGTGACAGTTTTGGAAGAGCGTGGTTTTGTTTCCGTGATAGTATGTGACTAGCAGACTTTTCAGGTTGCTTATTTCTGGAAAATTCCTCCCACACTCGATACAGTGTGAAAAACAGTAATGGTTTATTATTTTGGAAACGCCTTGCTCTATATCAAGCGATTTCTCTACCATTTTCTCCCCTACAATCCCTTTGAACTGATCTAGTGTAATGCCACTTTTACTACTTCATGGTAAATCTTTGAATCAATTGAGTTATAATTCCAAGAAAATAAGCCATAAGGTTCAAATCTGTTGATACATGTTTTGAGGCTTGACCTTTTGTAGTACATGTTTCAGGATTGGTACAACATTATCTTTAGTTTAAACCGTTTGTAGGGTGGTTACTACGTCAAATTAACTGCCTTTCTCCAGCCTGACTTGACTGCCTAAATGCAGAAACGTCTGCAGGCTGCCATGTTCTGGTAGAGATGGGATATAAGGCCATCAGTCTGATTTGCAGATCAGAACAATTGATAGGAAATATGACTCTTATGCCCAATCTATAACAAATGTATACTAAACTTTGCAATTCGAGTATTTACTACTACGACCTCAGAAGCCACCACCCCTCTATGTGTTATCGTCATTCGGTACAAGATGTTCGCAAAGAAGACTTTGAATTTTTATCCATCTAGAGTCGAAATACCAATACCCCAAGCGTCTTGAACAGACTTAAATTTTTATGCGCATATATGATACGGATATATTAACATCCGTTGAAAACGTTGTTAATTAATTAAAAATATATTTAATTAATAATTACATCTCCTGGATTATATCAAACCTAATAATGTTTGTTATAAAACTACGCAAGGAGACAGATTTGAAAAGTTAATAGAAAACTAATATTTTTTAAAGAATGGAACTTATTAGTTCCATTATTATTAGTTAGTTATTAATTATTATTAGTTGGTACCGACGTTTGTGTTTCTATTAAGAATGTTTCGATATTATTTGTATTATTGTATACAATATCGTTAAGTTTAAGGTGAATAACATATCAGAAATGAATACATGTATACCATGTATTCATGTATTCAACAACAAAAAAAACTACAATTTCAAGCAGTTGGTTCTGACGTTAGATACACAGTGTTTGACATCTGAACTTGTTCACTGAATAGCAGTATATAACTTCAAAACTGAATGTTACATTACATAGCTGACAGTCGGCTGATATAAACCCCACAAAATTTAGAGCACATGGATAATATTTATATACCATTACTGATATGTTTTTATATAGCTTTATGCTTTTTTTTAAATTTAGTATATAACTGTTAAATAACTTGATTTATACATTTTACATATTTGTTCCCTTAACAGGAGAAATGTAAAATCCGCGTTGCAATCAGTTTTTAAAATAAATTTGAGCTTGATTTCGGAGAGACAGGTTATAAGGATGAGTACTGCTGTCGAGATCCTATGAGGAGCAAAAGTGTAAACAACATTTAAAGTTTTGCCAACTGAGAAAAAGGAGAGGCCAGCTCTGTTCCAGCCTGTTCCAGTCAAAGCAGGAAGGTCAGAACTCTGTCTCGATCAGGTAAGCAATAGAGCAGTGGAGTAGGCCATTTACTCAAATTTTCATCGTACAAACTAAATTAGAACTACTTACCAATCCATTTACCAAAATATCTCATAATTCGAGGCTTGATATCGCACGTCTAGATGTACAGAGTGCTCCCAGATGTGAGTGAAACTTCACTTTATGCTGTAGATTGTGTAGGTCCCACCAGCCAGAGGTGAACCATTCTGAGGTAAACCCCTTCTTTGTCTTAGAGAGGTTTAAAAATAAAATAAAAATTACTTTGTAGACTAACTTAATTACAATATGTACTGTAAATAGACCCTACCGTTCAGTTTTACGATAAAGAAACTATGGAAACCTTTATTTTTTATTAATTGTTGGATGGCAAAAACGAAGGTAGGCCTACTAATAATAATGAGATGAATTTGAGTGAGCCATTGTGGAACGGGTTAAAGTTCTTTTATACATGGGTAGATAGTATACAGTGCATTATTAAATTATTGGTTACATGTAAAATAGGCATACGTGCATTTATTGATCCTATAACAATAAATAATTAAACGATCTAGAAAACTTATATCGGAGCATATAAAATATATTGGACTTGTGTGTAAGATAGTTAAAATAATAAAACATGAAGATGAAAGCCAGTTGAAATAAAGGAATGATTATTAGTCAATTATTAATTTACTGTAATCGAAGTTATTGTTTGGAAACACATCACAATAAGTAGAACTAACTTTTTTATTTGATGGCTCAGTTACTTTGTACAATCGTTTCCAAGAAAACGAGTTGGTTTTACAAGTTGGGAACATTAATGTTTGTTAATTTATAAGTGCGTAGTAACTCATAGTAAAAGAATACATACTTCACTTGATTAAATATTGATAGCAGGAATGACAGCTTGCGGTGAAACGTTTGTGTGGAAGTTGCTTTATATTACCCCAGATGTACTAATCCAAGGGATTTAAAACAGGGGAGCTAGGGGGCTAACTAATTGGTCCACTTCGCCTGGAAAACTCTATCTGCAAGTGCTCTCTGTAACATTGTACAACACATTTTGTACCGGTCTGCCATCGTGTTGATATATTATTTGATGTCTTATTTTAAGTGGTTGGTCTTCAATTATAACTGGCAGTTAATTCTCTAAAAGGTCTTTGTACACAAAAACAGTAAGGCGGTTTTAAAAAACAAATTGACCAATTAACTGGTTCCCAATTATTACATATATCATACATGTATCGAAACAAGAATTTGAAAGTCCGACTCTACAACTGCTTTTGGATTTTCTTTTGACCATCAGTGACTATTTTTCTAATTTAAAATTCCGTATCTTGTAAACATTGATTCGTCTGTGAATAAAAGAAACGTACATTGCTTCGATTTGTTAACACCCATTGACGAAATTATAATCTTAATGCACAGTCACCTCGAGGAAGGTTTTGAACTCCTATAGAGTAATCGAGTATTCGATTGTTGTTTTGAATCCTTTGGTCCGTAGATACGGACCAAAACAAAATACGAATAACTTAGATAAGTGTACGAATTAAATTTTGTTTTCTTTCAATATTCTCTAGACTGTACTAAGACATATGTTTAATCTATTTGAAAGTCTGTGAGTACTAAGTTGAGTACTGCGTTGTATCTTGTCAATGGTATTATTTTGTTCGCGTACAGTCTACAGTTCAGTGTTCGGCGTACAGTGTATTGCAGGACGTTCTCTAGAACAATTAAAGGTTGGAAAAAATACATTTGTACGTAAGTTATTGAAAACCTATGTAAATGTTGTATGAGGATGTGTTCTTCAGTTCGGAAATCGTCTCTCATATTAACGTTTAGCTGCACGACTATTTCCATTGGCAAAACCATAGACTTAAACAATATCTGCGAGCTAAAAAATATAAATGGCATATTGTCGTTAAAAAACACGATTAAAGTACAAGTAATACAATAATATACATACGCTGCACAAACCATAGTTGATAGACGAGTTACCAGCAATTTAGGCAGCAATGCTGCCAACTCTCGATTTTCAATAAACTAAAAAGCATATCAATTGACGTTGTATTTTCAAAATCGTGTTCCTAAACCTAAAATATTTATTATTGTACTTGTTTTGTACCTATTCACTAAATATTTCGTTTTTACAAAGAACCTTAGTTTAATAAGCAGATTATTTTTCGTGCGTGTTCATTTCATTAAGCATTAATTTTTAAACTGTTGTATGTTTATTACTAGCCTATTTTTGCATTTTGCATATTTTGTCTGATATCCGAAAATTTGTGGTCTTACAGGTGTGTGTAGTATTTTGTTTTATTTTTCAATTGATTTTTCAAAAAACCCAATAAATGTAACAACTATCTTTACGCCATAAAAACATTATTTTCGCCTTATTTCCTTTCCTCGAAAATCGGACGAAATGTTTCGCTAGCCGTAGCTTGCTAACGTTTCTGGACATATGAAGGAAACAGGATTTTTCCAGACATTTGCCATCGTTCAGAGAAACAAAAAATCAGTAACACAACGTTTCGAGATTTGCAATCTGATCTCTACTTCAGATAAATAATTAACCTAATACATGATTACAAACCAGGCTTTTTTTGTTTCACTGAACAATGTTAAGTAATCGGAAAAATCCTGTGTCCTTCACAATAAAAATAAACTTCAAACAAAGAAGTTTCTAGACATATGCTTTTCCCTTATTGTGATGAGAGGAAAGCACTAGAGACGTCTGTCGGGTTACTCGTGGAGCACTCTGTATAGCTATAATATTAAAAAGACTTAATATAGAAATTTACTGTACAACAACTGATTATATTACAACCCATTGGAGAGTTATTTAACATTACATTAAATGCATGCAAAGCAAAGATCAACTTTTGTACTATAATAACATTGTCAAAGTTAGATAGAGATGGTGGTTATCTAAGGCAATCGGGTACAAATGGAAAACATGACAATCATTCATTGATTGTTTAGCAATAGAGATGAAAAACAGCTTACAACTGACTGACATAATCAATTTTCCGTTGATTCGTTTCTTATGAGTCATCATGATCGAAGAAGATAAAGTTAATTTGCCCGAATAGAGATGGATGACGATTGATTGAATAACCTACGGCCCTTTGATAAATGAGTGTGTTGTACCAATGAAATTGTCTACGCCACCTAGCATTGCTTGGAAGAGTAACGTTATGAAAAAGTAAAGAGGGAAACAAGATAAAACACCCTTTTTAATCGGTTATTTTATTTATAAACAAGGTAGGAGTACGCTGCATCACGTGTAAAATAACAGTCCTTGCAGTGTTGAAAAGCACAATCTCAAGTCCATATTTCAATTAATTATTGAGATGTCCTGCGAACATTTACGCGGGAAGACCAATAAATAAAATTGTACATTTCATTACTAGTCTCAAAATCGCAACTTTCCTTGCAGTATGAGTGCAAGTAAATTATTTAATGAAATTATATCAAGAAACTCAGACAGAGGGCAATCAGCCTCTGTTTGATAGAGGAACACTGGCCTTTGTTAGTTACTGAATATTACGACACCACTGTCAAATGTATTAATAAAAGGGTAAGAAATTGCCTAAATGTAGCAATACTTATACTAAGGTACTGAAGCATGAATATACTAAAACCATGGTGAATAAATAAAAAAATCTTAGAACATACGAGTATAAAATGTTGAGCACTTAGAGCGTCGTTCAATGTTCAAGACATATTAATAATTCAAGGAATAGGAATGGTGAGGATTGCTTTCTGTGTATTCCAATTTGTGTGAATTGTGTGAAATTCCCTTGCAAATATATTGAAAAATTATTTAATGCATATTTTTTAATAATAATCAATATGAAAATATTTACCTAAAAAATACCTCAAATATTAAATAAAATATTGAAATTACTTATAAAAAATTTACTTTAATGAACAACCAAATATAATCGTTAAACCCATTTCTTTGGTGATGGTAAGACATCATTATGTTCTGGTAGAAATTTGAGAGCAGTATACAAGACGATGATTTGTGACGTATTTTAGACTGTAGAGTGGTTTGATGAAAACATCTTCACTCTGAAATTCTCAGACATCAAATGCCTTCGTTTTATACGTATTCCTCGAAGCGAGTCACATTTCTGCCAGACGCAAACTCTACCCCGACTAGAGACAATTACAATCCTTTTTGCTCTAAATATATTTAAACATATTATAGTGAGCCAGTTTTATAGAAAATATATTCTGCACAGTAAAAATACGAGACTCAAACGCCTTTCAGCAGATATAAGAGTAATTAGTTTTTGTACAGACCAGGCTACTATATAGTTAATTAGATTGTGGAATATAAAACTTATATAAATCAGTTATGCTTAAAATAATAACCACAATAAGTTAGTATAACAATTAATTGTGCAATACGTTAGTTAGTAAGAACAATAAAATTTCAAGCGTAATATTATTTTAAGTATAAAGATAATTCTTACGTCATTATAATATTAACCATATTCTTTGAAGTTTTTTAGTGTAAAACTAAAACAGACCTAATTTATATATGGTTTAACGCAAAATATATTGCACGTGTTTATTTGAATTTATAAAATGTCGGGAACCTTATGAAACTATCTATAATTAATCGCATGACTTAAACTTAATGAATGATTGATGTTCCTGGACTGATCTGTTTCAACGGAAACCTGTATTAATAGTTTATTATATTTTGTCAGTACATAAATTCCAGAGGAAAATTTTGCGCAGACATTGAATAGGTGACAATACTATTTCAACCCTAATTTAGATGTATTCAAAGAAATTAAAATGAGTATAATTCTTTGATCAAAGGGATTCTTGGACTCGAAACTGAAGCTGTGTCTCGCAGAACAATTATTAAAAGTAGCTTTTACTGAACTTATTTTAATATTGAGCTAATAAAATGTTGAATCCTATTGCTGGTCTAAAGGAATGACAACAGTTCAAAATTCGGGCTTGAATTTACGTTGAAACAGAGACTCGTGTCATTTGCTTACTGGGCAATTTTTCTGCTGTTTTGCCGTGAACCGATCTTGTTAATATGCAATTAATTGGCTTAATTAGTTAACAAACCTCTGACATAAACATTTTTGCATCTCCCTCCCCTTTCTTTTCTATGTAATGTTTTCTATCCCTAAGATCTCATTGAGTCACTTGAGTGGCACTTACCACATTATTGCCAGTATGTAATTAAGGTGTTTTGATTAACCCAATCGAATATTATCCACACATCACGAAAAACTCTTAGGTTATCTCTTTGACTTTTAATTCCTTCCACTATCATGTCAACTAGACGCAAGGCTGTATCAGTACTAAACGTTTCTAATGTGTAATGATAATCAATTGTGTCTTTCCAAAACATCACCATTTCCAGCTGATGATAAATTCTTTTAACTTTGTCGAAAATATTAAATATTACATTTTGGCAGTAACTTTGTACATAAAAACCTACTGTAAGATTATAAAAAATTAGGATCACTTTGGCTTTTTTGAGAGGATAGGGAAAATTCAAGAGCATAAAGAGGCAATTATAAAGTATTTTAGTGGCCCCGTCAAATCTTTTTTACACTTTTCAGAAACCTTGATGACACATAAGTTAAATCATACATCTTTTTCGAAAAATTCTTAAGAATCCAGAAATCTCCTCTTCTGTGACTGTACCCGTAGTCATGGAGGCTGATGGGCTTCGATGAGTGGTTGACGTTGCTCAATACCAACCGAGGAAATAATGCGTTGAACTCATGTGTGGCACTGGTGGAGTCACTGAATTTGCACACACACACACACACACACACACTCACACACACACACACACACACACACACACACACACACACACACACACACACACACACACACACACACACACACACTCACGCGCGCGCGCGTCCGTGTAGCTTATTATGTTCATCCTTTAACCCTACATTGTCTAGTAATTCACACGCAACCTTTGTTACGTTTTTCATGTACCAATGTTTTAATGACATGATATGTTTTTGCAGCTCTATGTATGTAAAATTGTATATAATTTTTATGGATTGTTTGCATTTGAAGTTTGTTGAGAACATAATTTTTTGAGATACATATTCTTTTTCATTTGTAACCTTAATAACTATCTACTTATCAATTTAGCCTTTGTAATTGAATTAAAGGTCAGCTAAACCTCAAGTGAAAATTTAGTTGTTCGTAATAATTATTTTTATATAAATTCAATAGGAACTACGAGTATAAAGTTTACATTTTTATTTTACCCTAGGATGTAATGTAATGGTGTACCCTTAAACGTTTGAATGTAATGAAGAATACTATTTTAGTGTAAATACAATAAAATATCTAACTTGAACATTTTTACAGACACGGAGTAGTGTGAAACACAACTCGACTTAAGCTAATAACTTTGGTGTTCCCACTACGTGTTTAAATGGATGTTTGATTTCCATATTAGAGATCATTGTAAATTATGATATGAGTTCGAGTGGTAAAAAAGGCATGACAGCCATAAATTCGTATCTTTAATAATAGAATTATGCATTTTATTATTAGTTCTACATTTGCGTTCCATCTTTAAAATTTCAGACCTTGATAAGACATGTATGTAAGCTTATATATATTCTCTTGAATAAAAACCATATCTACTAATTTAAATTTAATACTAAAAAACTCAAGCAATAATATGGTACTTTAGACACTCTTTAAAATTTCCTTACCAAAACTCTTTGGAACGCAGAACAAATTTAAATAAAAAAGGAGATTTTAAATATTTTCAATATCTTCCTTTATTTAGTACAAATATATCTTAATCTCTTAAAATGTGTGTTAATAGTCGTTTTAAATCCGTTTTTAATAATTGTTATGCAACGCACAACAAGTAAACGGTATGCTATGGTGACATCAAATTAAAGTAAATAGAAACGTATAACTAAGCTGACTGAACATTAAAGAATTAAAAACATTAAAGAAACGAGAAGAAAACATACGACCTTACAAATAAAATGAAAAAATTAGGAAGCTACAACGGTAATAATAAACCAAATAACAATGAATACACTATCTGAAATTAGGCTGTTTAATACACGATTCGATAACTTTTCAGTGCTCATGAAAGTTTTAATGAAGTGAGCAGTGGCGTTACTGCAACTCCCAAATCTGATTAGATTCCAACGCGAAGTAACAAGTTTATTTTCCCGAGCACTAAAACTCTGTAGTAAACACTTTTCCTGATTGACTCTTCTGCCAATCCTAATATATTTGAGGGTTTAACGTCTTTCAGCTGGATACTTTTACTTCTTTGGATATTTTCCTAGTTATTTTGGAAATGGAATACTTAATTTTTTTGTTTGGATGAGTACCTGATTAAATAATGCCTAAACTGGAGGTTATATTTGTACGTAAAATAAGTCGACTTTCCATATTGACGATTGAATCATATTTTACAATGGTATACTTCGTTAATACTGATAATTAAGCAATACATTCTTCCAAATATCATATATTTTGATAATTATTCGTCCAAATATCAGCACCAAATTTATATGTTACTTCAAAGATCATTTGAAACAAAAAAAAACTTTTAAAATATCTGTACGCATTATTCCAGGAAAATGTGTTTAGAAGAAACACATTGTTACAGTGAAAAAGTTAAGATGGTAATTGATTGTAATCTGAGTAAATAATCTGCAAACTAATAGCCAGTGGTTGTTAAACATTACACTTACGTTGAATATTCAATCACAAGCTAACATGTTGGAAGTATGTTTCAGCCACACAACTGTATTTTTCTACCCTTCTATTCCGAAAATGTGTTGACAAACCCAAGCACCCTCATACGTAACACAAATATGTACATTTAAAGCACAATAAACGATTAAAAATAATTTTTGTTTATTTTAATAAATACATGAATTAAATATAAATCATTTTCACAGTGGTAAATATGTAGGTAATTAATTATTTGTCTTATTAAGTGGCATTTCACTGCATCAAGAGAGATTCATGAACATACAAATAATTTGTGACTGAGCTTTTATTTGTTTTTTCTCTGTGTTAGATGAGATATCCTTTTACACCAGTGTATTCAATTAATCCCGTAGAGCTCTCCATTTAGCTAAATTCAACTGTAGGGAATAAAACCAGTATTTATTTCCAGTATCAAAACTTCAATTAACGAAACAAAATTGTGTAACAAGATTCCGACTCTGTTGAACTGCGATGCACGAAGCTTATTTGGTTAAAATTTACACAAAATTATCATAAAGGAAATTTAAACAATTTATCATAGTTTTTATGAACGATGTACTCGTATTTGTAGACTTGTGATACCTTACGCATAAATCTTGCTAGTAAGAAATAATTTTTGATAAAGTGGAACTAACTTTAATAGTCTCAATTGTTTATTTAAAGCTCCTGGGTGACTCAACTTTGAACACTCATGATAAAGTAGTGTAAAGTTGAGACATAAAACTTCAACCACAAATTCACATGAAAGGAATTTCGCTTAGCCTACAGAGGAAATCTTTTAAAATATATATTTACGATAAATAGTGAAAAAAGTATGACTAAACTTCAAGTACACAGTATATTTTGTCTCTACTATATAAACATATTTTTTATTGTTAAAGTTAAGCTAAAGGTTGTTCTTTAAATAATTTCCGTTGGATATTTTACTCTATAAAATTAAAACATTCTTGTTTAAAGTCTCAGTAGTAAAGTGCTTAATATTCCGTTTAACAGAGCTTATGTATATTTTTATTGTTTATTACAGTCCAACTCAAGATGTTACTTAAACATCGAATAACGTATCTCACCAATGTCAACATTGTCAAGAAGATAGGTACTTGTTAAATATTGCTATAATTTAATGAGTTTTTAAATGAGATTTAATATTTTAATTCATAAACAAAACATTCTGTCTATAGTAAGGAAACAAGTTTTAGATGAGGTCGCACTGGTAAATTCAATGCTTGACAATGTGGAACACATTTGGCCAGACAAATTTGTAACTTTATGCGGTTTCGAAACCTTTTACGTACTTAAAAAGACATTTCTAGTGAATGTCGTTAATTTTCAAAGACTTATAAAAAAGCACGCACAAATAAGCATTTAATAATATGCAAACATTATGTTTTGATGGTAATTGATTGCAACGGTATTTGACCTTAAACAACGTTAATAATTATTCATGTCGAACGATGTTGGAGATAAATTTAAAAACGTTTTTTCAATAAATATTTGTTCTACAATTCACATATATTGATATGTATTTATTTTTATGTTTCGTTACTCCTGTAGCATTTGTTTTATGTGGCCAATAAAAGCTAAAAGAAACAAATTTATATTGAGGGAAATATGTAACTGTTTTAGAATTGAATTTTAATTGTCTGCTGTGTCATGTAAAGTGAGATGGTGATTCTTTCAATAATCGGCAATATCGTAAACGATTCTAAAGATAATAATTAAATTGGTATATTTTAGTAAGTTATATTACTAAGTAAAGAAATAAAATGGAGTGCATATATATATATATATATATTTCTTGTTATTCGCATTGATGAAAAAATATGGGAATCTATTGACGTTTCAATAGTACTTTTAATTTAAGAATTATTTTTTATTCTCCAAAGTGTGTTTTAAATGTTTTTTTCCGTAATAAATAATATCATTAAATGTCTATTTGTTATAAAATATGTAATATCAAGTTATTCCTATATGTTACATTGCTTTTTTAGATTTAAAATTTAAAGGCAACGAGTTCCTGATTATATATTGATTCTATAAAATAATTAACTGTTTCGAGCAAGGAGAGACAATTTTATTGTTATCTTTTTCACAATAGTATCATTTTAATTCTTATTCTTGTTGTTATATTTAGTATGTGTTCTGTAGATATTTATTAGTCTACATAGAACTATTTTATAAGTTAAAAGTTAGGTAGTGAGCATAAACTTAAAAAGTATCATCCAGTACCCCCTTAAACCTTTGAGTAAAATACTAACATTTTTAGTATTATAACAGAAATTGTTTCTATATTGAAACTTTGGATCTCTGGTAGTGTAAATATCTTCATCTATAGGGTTACTACATTCTAGAAATCTATTTCTTTATGAAAATATATTTCATCAAATGGAGACTCCATGAAATATAAAATAATGTTGACTTTAATGATTTGATATGTATTCTCCAATTATATTGTGATTAATATAATATTCACGTGTAAGGTGCCTTTCACAAATGTGAGTGTGCATTGAATCTCAGATGGTATAAATATTATTATTTAGTAAATGTTAATGTTTATTATGGGAATATGTTCTACTCCAATATAGTTTTGTGATTACACTACAAAATTAGTTTTGATTAACTTCCAATACAATCAGCTTATTTACTATATCACACAATAAATGAATCATTAATAAAACTTTAACTACCATGTAATAATTTTGTTACCAGTAACAACGGTTAAGGTTATGTTACTCGAACTTGTTAAAATTACATACTGCAGTAAAATTAACAAGAAAACAAGGCAATAACTCCAGATATAATAAAACAAACAGCACTTTTCAATTCCCACCATTGGTATAACCGTGGATCATAAAACCATGTTATTGAAATTGTACCTTGGAAAACAATATTGTGAAACCTATAAACATGACGTTACTTCCTTACTTTGTTTGTGATCAAAGATCGTTACTGGTTTAATTTCAATGTGACCTGTTTCTCTGTATTTTATTCTAAAATATTTGCGGTTTTATTATAACAAAATTACATTTCAGACAAATGTGAAAAAAGCAATGTGAACATTTGCTACGCTTCTGTAAAAACAAAAAGTATATACAAACAAAAAAGGTTAGAGAAGTGTGCAGTGCTGTGTAACCGAGAAAGAATGAAAGGCGAGGTAATTTTTAAGTATTGTTTAATGCTTTGGAATATGTTTTGGATGTATCATGTTTTCCATTTAAAAATCTATTTTCTGATTGTGTTTATATTTTCACTTTTTCTGACGAACCCAGGCACCTAGTTTATACAATCTAGGATACTAAGGGGTTTTGCAAGGTTTTAAAGTTTACTATGTGTAATAGGTGTATAACGTATTTTCTCTACGTTATACAACTATTTCATTATTACCACTTCTTACGAAATAAAGTTTTAGTACTGTAAAAATGTAATGGTATAGTATTGGCAATCCATTTAACTGCATATAAAATGGATAAGATGACTCCTTTTTACATTTTAAGTATAATTCTGATGTCATGGTATGTACAACTCTTAATACTAATATTGGAATTTGAAAGTCCCTCTCCAACAATGAATACCGTGCTGCAGTTTTGAGTATAGTAAAGTCTTCGAAAAAGATTTATATCGTATACTTTTCTTAAATAATATAACGTTTTGGTGTTAATATACAGCGTTACCGTGTACAGTGACCTGTTCGCTATGTAATCATACTTAGGTTGTGTACACAAGCCGGCTGTCATTCTGTGTTGGCTGTATCGGTGTTTGAACAACGCTGTGTGTCTTGTCACCGCAATTTACTCGGTCCACAGCTCGAAGGTCGTGAGCTTTTCTGAAATTTAAGATCACATTCAACTAACAATAAGCATATAGATTATTGCACAAATCGTTTGAAAAAAATAATAAAAAGTGATAAGCAATATTATTATTATGTAGTGGACAACATACTTTTCTTTGTCAAACGGGGTTGTTAGCAGTTGTTCATTTTTTGATCCCAGTGATGTTCAATGTTGCGGTGCCAGAGAAAAGTCAGCGTGGACCTCGCGAAGTTTCTTCGGACACATCAGATCGACTTCTATGATGTATCCGGTTGGTGACTTGTCTGGGACTTGTGTGACGTCGATGTCGGTTTTGCATTATTTAAAGTTTGCGTACGAGATTTACTGATTCATGAACCAGCCATTCATGTTTTTAGCTTCCAAGTACGTCGAATATTTGTTAATTTTAGTTTTTTGGGCGCTACTCTACTAATTCGAGTAGTTACCTGAGTAGTCCTCTGCCACTGTGTAGATTTTTTTTAGTTTGTATAGCACTAATACACCAATTCGAGTATTAAGGAGAGTACTCGTCTGAAACTGCATTGATACGTTTTTAGTTCGTGGATGCTACTCTACTACCAAATCGAGTATTAAGCAGATCAGTCCTTTGTCTTCCAGTTTAAACTTTAGTATATGGAGCGTTCCATTACCTTATTTAGTAGCAGAAATTTTATTTGCTCTAGTACGTACATATTGTAAGTATACAGTTTGACTAAAGGTAAGTAACGGTGAGTATCTGTTAGTTGTATACTATTCCCTTTTAACGCGTTTCGTTTCCTATCTGGCGAGATGTAGGGATAATAAGTCACTTCTAACTTTCAGAAGTAGTACAGGTCAAACCGTCCGCGATGTGTTCTTATCAAAATCGGGTGGGTATGATGACCAAAGTTAAAGAATGTGCCTTGTGCTGATAGTCCGCTTTATATTATGAGCCAAAAAAATATATAAACTCGATGTTTGGAACAATCCCAGCTGTGAGCTATTCGGCCAATTGATTCATAACAACCTAAAGTTGTGCAGGTGCGAGATAAATCCCTTACGGTTTGGCGCCCGAACAGGGAACCGAAATTTCGCCGCAGCTCATCGAAGTAACGTCCTTCTTACTAAACGTAAGAATTAAAATGCAGAAAGTTCTAAATACTTACTGGCGGACTAGGTTCGGCCTTGTGGAACTGTACATGGGTGTAAAATCGCTTTTTTTGGAGATATATTACCACGACTGTGTGACGCTAATTTCTGCAACTGAGATGTGTATTTTTCCTGTTATAAATAAAAGTTGTCAATACTCCGGAGTCTAAAAAGACAGTCCATAAGTGGAGTGAATCTAATCCTTTGACTGGTAACAAAAATCCATTCACAACACAGCCGCTGAACCTCCCGAAAGAGCCGGTAACAACGCAAACTGGTATGTGCTACGTGTCACCTTCACTACGTCGCTTAGCGACGATACTCTTCAAATGCCTCTTGATAGCAACTGAAGAGTGGACTGTTTGTATCGTTCAAATAAATCCGAGATTCAAGAAAACCTTTTAAAATATCGTCTGGAGACCAATAGAACGGTAGAGGAACTTAGATAATTGTCAATTAAGGCTGTGAGAACCGATCGCCCGAGATTGACTGATGGTGACGCCGGGGCCATGTCCTTGCTCTATCGTATGCAAGGTGGTGAGGACAAACGTGGATGGGAATGCGAAATGGAGTCCGATATTGTATGAAGACTTCTCGGACTAAGCTTTGATGCGGACCTCAGTGAAGTGCAGAAATTAATCGCAGGCATCATAACAAAAGCAATACCACAGACGTATGAGCAACCCCCTCTGGTAGTTGTTACTAGAATGTCGGAACGAACCAAAGTATTATACAGACTAGAGTATACTGGAGTGGGGACGTTGACGACCGTTTATCAATGCCCAACCGTGTCGAAAAAGCCGTCCACAGTAAGCTTGTCCGAACTAACAGTCAAGTCAGAAAGTGGAATACTAGATTCGATAGGGAAAGAGACGCTATATCATGTATAGAGAGGCTTTACGAACTCAGAATCCTATAACCTCCACCCTGACGAGTTATTTTAGGCACTCTCGGGGCTGTTGAAAGACTCTTTTTTGGCTTGGGATAAAGAAAGATTCTTGGCAGTATTTCAATGATTTTAAATGAGAGTTCTAGAAACAGTTCTGGTCAGTAGGATACGGTTAGACACCAGAAGACGAGATCAGACGTCGGAAGCAGTTGCTACAGAGATTGTAAACCAATATACGATTGCGATAGGCACTTTGATTAAGCGAAAAGTAATCTATCGGAAACTAAAAAACTGGAGAGGCTTTATTTAAACTTGCGTCCTGAGTACAAACTTTTTATATTTAGTTATTAGCTGAAGAGTTTGAAACCTTACAGAAGAATAGCTTTCAGAAGAAAGAACCGCTTTTAGACGTGAGCCAGGAAGAAACTTTTAGTACTGATCGACACGGGGTCTACAGGTTCCATCATAAATGAATTTTAGAGGCGTACGAGGATTAATCACGAATGTAGTGGGAAGATAGGTGGATAATACTTCTGTCCAGAGTTTCGTTTTTCCTCGTATTATTGAGGAGAAGATGGTCTGAATGACTGCTTGTTGTCTTCCAAGTTTAACTGATCCCATACTGATAGGTATTGATCCTATAGAACCTTGGAATATGGTGTCCTGCCAGTTGCACCTGAACGACCCGGTACAAACGGACCCGTGTGAAGTATTTGTGACGACTGAAACTTCAGTGGAACTGACGTCAAAGTTTACATCTTTTCTCGATGAACAAAATAAGGCATTCTAACAAGTCACAGGAAAAACGGATGTAGTGGAGTATAGAATTAAATTTAAAACAGTGGATTGTATGAATCAAAGAGATTATCAGCGGAATCCCGTTACACAGCAAGTAATTTATGACAAAGTTAAAAAATGTTGGAATAGGGTATTTTTGAAACGTTACATAGTCTATGTAGCTCCCTTAATGTTTTGATTAAGAAAATATCGAATGAGCATTGTTTAACTAATTTTTATTTTAATTCGGAAAAGGTATTTAATTTCATATTTAAATGGGTTTTTATGACATTGAAACAAGTAGTATTATTAGGAGAATAATGATTCTCTTCTCCTCAAATATCATATATATACTTCACCAATAAATTCCATAAATTAAAATCGCGTTGTCTATTTATTCATGTATTTAGTATCAGTTTCAAAACTGAAATCTAGATAGTATAGCTAGTTGTAACGTAGTCCTTTTTGAGTACTCTCGCAGAGTAAAACACCTCAACCTCTAAAAACTACTGTTCTCTAACTTTGGTCTGCTATTGATTGCATACATTTTGAAGAGATAATTAAATAGTACGCTATCAATAAATATGTGGGGAATTTGATAAAATACCCGTGTTCAACGCTGTTTTTCATTTTAGCAGTTCCTTTCGCTAGTGCCATAACCTTAGACGTTAAGGCAATGCTTAAATTTACATCGAAATCTTTATATCCCCCTGCAAATTAAAGAGTAATTTTGTAAGCCTAATGAATGGTGTTAACGACGAGTTGTGTTCATTAATTTGGGTTTTTTATCAGAGTATAAATAATAAAATTTTACAAGCGTTCATATCAACTTAATTATGTTAGATGTTTTAGGATAACTAGGCTGTACGTGATAATTTGTTACATTTTAAAATATCTTAATAATATAATGAATTTCTTTAAAAATTTATTTATCTAGCTATTTTTTCGTTGCTATCATGGTGATATAAGACCAATATATTCGCTAACGCCTACCCAAAGTCCATAGAATGACATTCAATATAATATAAAGTTGCGTTACTAATAAATAAATAAAGCTTCATTCACCATTACAAATATAAAGATATGTTCGGTTTAGAACTTTCGTGCAGACATACAGATGGTAAACAGGCAGACACAAAATACATAACGAAATGAATTGTTTTCATCCTCAAGAATGACATTTTTCGCTAAAGCTCAACCAATTACTATACTCACACTATACTCTAGTAGAAGCTAAAGAAATCCAGTATTACGTTTTATTCCTAAAGGATCCTTCGTGATTGCTTACGGAGTAACAGGATATTCTGAAACAGTAAGAGCTGTATGCTAATTAAGAGCTCAAAAGATGACTATTGAGCGTTATAACTCGGCTATGTCACATTGAAATAAAAGGAAATGTAAACATCTGCACCCTTCTATTCTTAATCATACAATTACAGAGAAAAGCGTTGTGTTCTCGCTTTTTATATTCTTTAATATTAGCGTTTGCCCTCGGCTGTCCACGTGATTTCGTCGGATTTTCATGTGCATGAGTATTTCTGGTTTTAGTAAATTATATTTTCGATGCCACTAATGAGTTTGCTCTGATGCAATAATATAAAACAATATTTCAAAGAGGGTGATGTTTATGGTTATTGTAATTTCCTATTTTTTTAGTTTCTGGGTGCTATATTTGATTTTTCCTTATTTCCTCGATCAAGAAAATCTATATATATATATATATACATACTATACCGAATGGAAAATACACATGGGGTTGGAAAACGCTGAGCTCAGAGTAATGAATACTCAAAATTCGAAGTTTGCGTATTTGTTTATTATTGTAAATAATCATAAAAGCACCACTTCTAGTTGGTAAAATAAAATAAAGTATTGCCACATTGCTGCCAAATAGAGTATGAATGAATTAAAGTATGATACCATGGGATGGGCCTAAATATTTAAATGTTCTATGGAATGTACTGTACCTTTGAAATTAATAATTAATAAAACTTTAAAAATAACTTCCCTTTACGATTAAAAGTAAAAAAGTAAAGAATGTCTTATTTTACCAGGCGAAGTTAGGGCTAAGAAGCCCTCTCTAACACTTAACCTGGGGACCAACGGCTTAAAGGTGACTTCCGAACCACCACCAATGGCCGGGCAGGCGGGCCGCTTTCAAGGACAGGATCGCTCAGCGGTCACCTGTCCAAGCAGCAGCCACGCTCGGCGTTGCTTGATCTGGTTATCTTGCGATAACCGCCGTACCCACTACACTGCGCCATTGGCTTGTCTCACGAACGTAGGCATCGGCATTCTTGGCTCGACAATGCAGCTGTAATCGGAAAAGGGGAAGATTAGTAGACTGGAAATCTAAAACATGAAGTAATTGGGCTTGAGCTCAAGAAGTGAGCTCGAAGAGCGAACTGCAACTCGCCTAAAATAAAATCGTGACGGTATCAGCCATTTATCGAGACAACTTATAATCATGACAACGTGGTCTCGTGAGAAGGTCATCGCCACAAATATTATCCAAGTTAATCTGGCAAATAAAACACATTCAAGGTAAGTTACTTTACAAGTTATTACTTTACTTTACATTACATTCAACTTTAGATGTCTCGCATGAAAGGGCTAACTTATAATACGAAAATATAAATTTTTTTTTTTTACTTACGGACAAGGCGCGCGAGATATAGCTTCGGTAGCAAAGGTTCGGCAGCTACAAAGTTCCCGAGAGAAAAAATTAATACGCGTGCCAATTAGGTTATCATCCGTCAAGAATTTAGTTCCAAAAACATCGGATGTAACTTATACTAACCAGTAACAAGTAACTGGGTTGCGAACATATGTACTATATGAAGTGAAAGTAAATAACGGTACTTTACAAGCTTAATTCTCTTAAACGTCAACTAAAATAGCTGAAATAAAAGTTTTTAAATTTGTAGTAAAAGGTGGATATAAACTGGTTTATGATATCTGTATTACGTTTCTGGCTTAAGGTTTTTTTAATATACGTAGTCTTATGCTTGTTTCTTGTAAAATTGTCCGGACAAATATTAGAAAAAACTATTGGTATAACGAACTGAACTTGATGGATTTAATCGGCTGAAACAGCTCGTCCCATAAATCCCTTCAAAGTATGTGAGTGAAATTGCTCGATATATTTATCAATTAACAGTATTGTTAATTACTGTGAGCAAAGTACATCTGTTATACATTATCAGAATATCTCATTTATTGAGAACAATGGATCTAATGTGATTAATTGCGTATAATACTGGTATTACGTTGTATAGTAGGAGATAAATGCATTAACCTAGTTTTACTTTTATAGATCATTTAAACCAGAGACACTGTATTTATTTTTGCAACTTTATTATGATTATTTATTTTACAAAATGCTTAATTTAAGAAATAGTTTAAAATAATAATAAGATATTATATAAAAATTTAGTTATTTATATGTTAGTTTACTTATTATACTTATACTGTATTGAGTTTGCACTATAATACTTACTTATAGTTTCACAGTATAAGATAAAATTATGAATTAAATATTCTTTTATAATTCGATGTTCTTTTAGATTTTTTTTACTTTGTAAGAAATATTTGCACGCGCAATACTTTATAATTTACAATGAAATATTGTCTTTATTATACTAGCCAATAATTGTATAATGTATATCACACTATTATTACGATTAGTAAAGTATATGGCCTACAACATGAGTGTATTTTTTATTCTAGTCTTTAAATTGTACTTAATAAGAGACAGTCTAATGTGTCAGGCAAGGAGTAAAGTGAATTCAAACAAAAGAGCTTTTATACCGCGAGTAATGAGTTGTGCAAACTCTTTTTGTTCCCGCTAAATTGGAACTTTTACCATTTTAATAGCTTAACACCACTGACTTAAGCCAAAAGCTTACCCGAAAGCATTTTGAATTTTATAATTTACTCGTAGGGGAAAAATTTGAGCTAAAATTATATTATCGTTACAACTGTATTAGAGTGACTACCTGATAATAATAATATGATTATAATCTCTTTATTGTATTCTTTGTACAATTTATAAATCGCACCGCAATCGTCAATAGTTTAAGTCAATTTAATCGATTCCATCTACACACTTACACAACTTCATACTCACAGTTCATACAATCATTCAAGACACAATCGTATTGACTTCAGATCCAGCACTCTAAAATATCCCAGCGGCTTATTAGGAATTCATCAACAGAATAGAAAGCCTTGGACACCAAAAGAGGTTTGAGACGCTTTTAAACAGAATTTTACTATTGGAAATTTTTATTTCTTTAGGGAATCTATTGATTAATCTGATACCAGCTTCTTGCGCTAATGTCCAACCTACGTTAATGAGTTCGAAAGTTGTCCCTGCTCCTAGTTCCATACTGATGAACGTTCCTGCCACGGATCAAGGTGCACCTTGATCTGCAGTAACATGTTCACCTCAAAAATATAGAGGCACGGCAAAGTCAGCAATCTCAACTCCCTGAAAGAAATTTTCAAATCATTCTGATTATATTTTTTGTTGCTTATGTTGACATAATGAGTAACTTGTCCTCAAGCCGTGTTAAAATTCCTTTCAGCTTATTTATAAGAAAGGCAGATATATAAATGTGGACTTTATCTTGAATGTCAAGCTGAAGATACATTGTTAGTTAAGTTAAGACGTGTAATCTCCAAAATAACGATGGGTATATAATTCTCAAGTTTGGCGAGCTCCTATCCGTAACTATTTTCAACACTAAGAAATCCCTTAATTATGAAACCTTAGAACATTTTAAATATTATACAAATGTGTTAGTAAACACGTAAATTTAATAAAAATACAACCAATATGAAATTATATATGTAAAGTTATTCAACTGCATATTTTTAAAGTTGTTGATCGGCCGACATCGTGAATCCTTAAGAGTTATCGAACAGAATATCTAGATATATTAGAATAAGATATCAAAACTCACATAACAACAAAATATTATTGTCAATGAGTGTATCATTATAAAAAAAAATTTTCTCTTCGATATCTAAATAACTGATATCGGTATAATCACTTCATTTTAAGCATAAATAGCAGTTTTAGTTAGACCTTTGGATACATACATATATATATATATATATATATATGTAAGAATAACAATTGTTCATATTTTCACAGTTTTGTGATATAAGTTTGGTTTTTAATAGAGAAGTACCATAATTAAAATGCAGACTCAAATAGACTGACACTCATGTTGAAAAGATTTATTGGTTAAGATGTCCCAAGAAACTCATCCAAAAACACACACACACACACACACACACACAAGCGCGCGCGCGCGCGCAAACAACCCAATATCGCTCATTGGAACAAAGCCAGTGAATATTAATATAAAATATACTCTATCTACTGTCGCCCTTGTATCACAAGACTGAAAATAATCACAATATTTTAGCTAAATTTTCAGATGGAATGTAAGTAAAAATAATACTTTAAATTTCTATAGTGGTCGTTTAGTAGACTCGAAGTAAAATTATGTATTAATTAACGTTTATATATTTTACAAATATTTATGTGATCGATTGTACAAAGGATGAAACATCAAGGTAATTGTGGTGCTACATGTTAATGGCTCACACATATTTTTCTATTTTTCGGTTTGGAATTCCGTCCTGACATAAACTTCAGGAATGAGTAAATTGAACCTAAAGCATTGTGATTACGAAGAGTTTTAAAGAATATTTATAAATATTATATAAAGTGTTTTGATAAAACTATTTACAACAGTTCGATACTCTTATTCTCATTACATGGAGGAGGGTTATAAAATAAATTTTCCTAGATTTATATGTGATTTCAAAACAAAGTTGCTGTATTCACAAAAAATATATTATGTATGGGTTAAATGAACACTCATCTGGGAAAGAGTAGTTTCTTTCCTGCGGTAATATTAATTTGCATCCGTTAAAAGATGTTTTATTTCTCAACCGTAGTTTCTGTCAAGCTAAACCCAATAGAAAAACCTTTTACAACATTTATAGGCGTTTTGCTCACACTTTGGCATATTAAATAAAAATAATGTTCTGTTTGTTTCAAGAAAATCAAGCAATTATTGTACAAGATTACCAAAGAAGGTAGATATTTTGTAGCTTATTTGTGTTATTTATAAAATAACAACGATTTGTAATTTTGGAATAGTATAGGAGCCAAGAGCCAATTTGCTCTCTAAAAGCACAAAAACTGTGTCTACTTGAAATTGATTGGGGGATCTTTCGTAAGAAAGGAATGAATAGCCAGCAACGCTAATTGTCGAAGAAGTAAAAATGGGAAAGTATGAAAAAGGTTAAAAATAAATAATAATTTATTTTTCCTAAGATTATGTATGTCCTAGCTTAATATGTTTTAAACCGACCGTTGGACTTGTAAATAACAGTTTTATCATTGTCAGAAAACTATATAAAGAGATTAAAGGTCACCACCTTAAGGCTCCGTGCTAAATATTGAGCGTTAAAAACAGCCTGTACGAACGGTTTTGGGAGACAACTAGATTTAGAGGATATAAATCTAGTTTATTAGGTAATGAACAATTCGAAATTTAGGTTATGTCATTTAGTTTATCGACACTGTTCCTAATAGGCTTGTTTTAGATGGTTCAAATTAAGTGACGAATGTTACATACCTTGACAAACAACTGTGAATAGGAAGTGGCAGGTATACAACATAGGGAGAACATACATAGACAAAGGATGATGCCACTCCCCGAAGACATCTTCACTTGCCACACACAGCACTCAGGGCTCAGGGGTGTCTCATACTCCAAAAGGACTGTCTCAGTGTCAACACACTGTTTATAGTCACATTTAAAAAAAGAGCAGATGTAGAGTAAAAACATAATTCATACTCAGTAAATTTTATTTTAGGGAAATGTTGGTCAGTTACACGGATATGTCACATTTAAAAACTAGTTTAAAACGGAATTGAGGAAATCTACAAATACCCACACCTTGTGATTTTACCGAGCCTACTTAATTTTAAAGGAAGTAAAAGGTTGCGAACATTTGCTTTTCCTTCCACAATTGTATCGTGATCATTAACTATTTTATATGAAGTATTTTACAATGTATGATTGATTTTAAAGGTTACATAAATGTGGATTTAAATTAAGACAAAACTTTCAGGATAATAAATATAAATTACAGAAAATCTTTACTGAAGTTATCTCTGTTGAAATAGTAAATAAAAATATGTAATTAATTTTAGAATACAGCATATCGTATGGGAATAGGGAAATAGTGAAAAGGGCAGAATATAATGAGTTTTTTGTAGCCCAGTATGAAACATTTGTACGCAAAAAGTAAATCGGGAAAAATTTCCAACCTGTCAATAATGGTGGTAAAGCATGTGTACGATTACGATTACGAGCGATTCGGCAGCTTTATAAATAGGGAATTATGGATGAGGTGAAGTAGGCTCCTTCTTTCTACTGCCTACTGCAGACAACTTCTCCGTCGTTTTAATTGAGGTAAAATTATATATAAAATTTGATTCAAAGAAGTGTGATTTTAAATAAGTACTCATACTTATTGTAGAAGAAGTTAATAATTATTGGTGAGTAAAATTTCAAGTATATTATCTCGTAGCTATTTTATTGTTCTTTCAAATCTCATTATGTGTTTTTTAACTTATTCATCTTCATAGATACTAAAATATACTATTTTTGGAAACCAAGAGAATATTCTGTGGTTTTTTAACAATAAACACAATATTTTAATTAATACTAAAAGAGAGAATTCATAGTAAATTATTAAAAGCTGTAATCTGAGAAAAAGATTCCGTTAATACTTAACGAACTATACTTTAGTTATGTCTCTGCACTTATGTAAGATCATCAAAAATATTTTATATTAAATTTCTTAGACACAATACCTCTATAACGGACTTGGATAGTTTTGTTCAACATTCCAAAAATTACTATTTAAATTAGTGTAAAGTTTTAAAATATTTGATATTATTAATGATTAGTAGAAATTCGAGTTCAATTAATTACTTAATTCACTTCCCTTCCGAATAAAGGGACTGTGTTAAAATAGGCCAAACTAAATAAGTACAATAAGTGTATTTTAAACTGGCAAATTATATAAAATTCATGTTATATCAGACATTTTTATCACTGTATTAGTTCCACAAAGAATTGACAATTTTGAAAATTAAAAGTTCGTATGCAAGAAATATGTAATCGTAAATTGAATAAAACCTGAAGCTTGATAAACTTCCATTGAATAATAAAGACATAGGATCAAAAGTTTTACATTGGAAATAACTAAATAAAAATGTTTACTTCGTAAAAATTCAGGCTGAAAGGAAGAATATAAATTAAAATTACATTTAATAGGACTTATCAAGTAGGTGCAATCCAATTACTCCTCAAATATTAATTATTAATTTCAACTTAATTTCCAATCAATCATACGCAAGAAATCTTTTTTAGCAACATTACTTTCTTTTCCAAATCTCTTAATGTTATTAACAAAAGCTCAATTTTAATAAATTTTTCCTTGAAAGTATGAAGCAAATGAAACTTTGTAAATTTTTTTTATTTAGAATCAGTTTTCGGTGGATATGGACTTTTTTAATCTAATAAATCACAAAACTTCAAAAACAGCGCAGTGACTATCATTTTGATCTGGAAGACTTAACAATGAACACCTAAAATAATATTTTTATTTCTCCTATCTTTAGCACTCGTATATTGCCCGGTATCAAATGTAAAATATGTCACTTTAATTAACTGTGAGACAATTTTTATTAACATTTTTCAATAAAGTAATTGGTAAACATTGTAACAATGTAAAAAAAGTGTTCAATAAGCTTTGCAATCTCTCAGCAATCGTATAAAATTGTAAGTTGCACTCGATTGAAAGTAAATAATCACAAAATAAAAGGGGGTATAGGTACATGTTTTTCTCTCCAAATCATACAAGTAAAGACCCAATGCTCAGCTGTCTCAGTAAAGTAATTTATTGATTTCATGTGACATTTTGCTATATTGTAATGCATAGTATAAAGCTAAGGGTATAGGAAACAAAATTAAAAGCAATATATTTTAAAATTATTACGTTAGCGCCATTAAAAAGAATACCAACTTTAAATATTCAAATTAAATAGTTACACTGCACTTTTTTTAAATTCAATAATTAAAGAATAGCTTATAAGTTATGACATTATTAAACTTTCTGATACTGTTACAAACATACATAGAAAGATTAGCAGGACTTCACATTTCTCTCTAAAAGAAAACATCAGGAATCTATCGGTCAAACAATATTGATACGTAGCTTACAGGAGTTACATGTCAGGTAGCAAACACTTTCCATGCTCACTAGAGTTTGTATATTCACAATCTAGACACGTCTCACTCCTGCTTGCACGTCAGTGTCCCCATAGTTGAGTAAAACACGTTTTCTATATTTATTCCGCTCAGTCCAGAATAAGTTAAATATGCTTAATAATATAGCTGTCAAAAAATCCTACCTCTTCATTACACTAACATATATTTCATGGAAGATAGAATTTGCGTTAAGTTTTAATGTTAAGAAAACATTTCTATGTACTTAGTAATTGTTTTAAATTAAACTATATACACTCACACAAACACTTAAACTCCAAAAAAATTCCAAATTTCAAACAATCCTGACATCTAAATGTTCAGAAGTTAAAAGAATAACTATTTACTTCCATTATTAAAATATTTCGAGCGAAGGTAAATAATATACTTATTTAAGACAAAACTCGCTGGTGGAACTATCTTCTAAACCAGACTAAGAGGAAAAAAAAAGAGCAATAATTCAACTTAACTGAATGACATGACGTTAAATATTGAGGCAGTTAGTAAATTGATATGATTTCGAAAGTGAGTTAACTTAAGTTTATACTGTATTTAAAACTCTGAAAATATTGGAAAACATTTTATTAACATATAGCCTTAAAAATTATACATAATTGTGAAGGAAAAATGATTTTTTCCGGAGAATTTGCCATCGTTCAGTGATACAAAACATCAGAAAAAACTGCAATTGTTTGTAACCTTTCTACACTGACCTAGCGTATTCACAAAACATTCTTCAGTAAAGGTCTAGAGGTAGTTCTAAATGTCCCTAAATATTTGTTATAACAGTTTTTCTATCTTTTATTATAGTGCCCTAAAAATATGAACGTCATACATTCCAGTTACACTCTAATATCTACATCCTTCGATTTTACTGACATTCGGTATTTCAAAAGAAATTTTGTAACGTAAGAGTTGCCGAAGCAGAGACAGACTTTATCAATTAGGTTGAGTAATAACTCAAAATGGCTTACAAATCGCAGAAAATTCATCACGAAAATACTTTTTTTATTGCTATCCTGTGTAAGGGGGGTCGGGAGCTCCATTTAAGCCCATGTTAAATTCTCATACTTTAAGGAACATTTACAAAAAAACTATGAATGATAGCACTTAGAACTTTTTTTTCTTAATAAAGCAAAACAATATACATATTTTAACACGAGATTTTTGTAAAAAAAAATATTTTTTGGGTTTTTGGCAATTTTTTAAAAAATACTCTAAAAAATTACCAGTAATTTTTATAAATTAGCCGCAATAAAAAATTTTCTGATTTGAAATTTTTTTAAATCCATGTGTTAAAATGTGTAGAATAATGCCCTCTCCAAGATAAAAAAAAATTATTGATCTATCATTTATATTTTTGGAGATAATGTTCCTTATTTACCCAAAAAATTCATTTTCGGAAAAAGCCATTTATTTGGAACATCCATTAGCTTAGCAACCTAAACTTGCTTTATAAATGCATTCTTGCACCATATGAGGGATTGTCTGCTTCCTCTGCTTCATAGTCGTCTTCTAGCCTCTTTTTTTGCCACTGTAGTCTGTCCTTCAACACTTTTTTTCTATTTCATTGACGGCTTTATTCACTTTTTTTGATTGCGTAGCATGTCCATGTCTTGAGGCACATACACACAGTTTACCCAGGTACAATCCCTAATTTAGCAAACACTTCGCATCTGACTATATTGCCTTTGTTGAAGACAGCAATAGCATCATAATACCCCTAATTCTAGAGTTGATAGCATGACAAAAGTTCGCTTGGGAATACGAGCCCAAATCATGTTATTGAGCGATTCACTTTGGTTCTGTTCAAGCAGGTTTTGAAGAATTTGCAGATTTACAATGTCATTAGTGCCACAGTTACCTTAGTACTTATTGTAATCTGCAAGACAAGAACTAATTTTCTTACTAGACAAACTCTCCTTTTGAGGCTCTTGGTGCACTAGTCCTAGGTTCTGGGCTTTGTGTACTAGGCTTAGATTCTAGGCTTCTCACACAGTCACTATCTACAAACACCACTTTAGGCTTCCCTACTTGCTTACGTTTTTTTAAAGACTTTGTTACAAAATCTAGGCATTGCCAATACCTTTGAAATAAAACTTCTAACACACAGAAAACACCAGAAACTTCAGAAAATAAACTGTGACATTTGAAATGTTATTCTTGGTTATAAACAGAAGAAAACAATAAACAAACAAGGTAATGAAAGAAAAAAACAGGTGACAAAACAACTGTACCAATAGCAAAAAAACGTAATAGTAATACAGCTCTATTTTGCATAAAGAGTTATAGTACAATATAAAATACTATCTCCTCAACGCTGAAACTCTCACCAAAAATTTGAAGTACAGCCTTTAGAAAAAAATTTTTTATTCAAGAACTACTTGACCGATTTTCATGAAATTGGTCTTGAATTAGCCGCTATGAAAAGCAGAATAATATTCAATAAAAACACAAAAAAGTAATTTTTGACCCATTTGACCTCCCGACCCCCCTTTTAAGCCAATAATCAAGGTTGTTTCATATACAGAGAAACAAAAACAGAGAAATATAGGAGCCCAGGTGCATTTTATCCATCACTGCCTTCATCATGACTGAAAATGAAGAACCTTAGAAGGACAAGAGTAAATATACGCTAAACTAGGTGTTGGGGAATAAAGAGAACCCATTTTAAGGCATCCAATTTATAGTCTGGGTTCCAGTATCAACAATGCTGCTCACACAAACCAGTCTAAGTTTTACTGGGGTTAGACGGTAGCTCAAAAAACCCTTAAAATATTTTTGTTCTGGATCTACTACATAAACAAATTTGTCGAAAATTGGGGGGGGGGTGGGGGGGGGGGGGGGTGGGGGGGGGGGGGGGTGGGGGGGGGGGGGGGTGGGGGGGGGGGGGGGTGGGGGGGGGGGGGGGTGGGGGGGGGTAAGTTAACTCACTTTCGAAGTCATATCAATTTACTAACAGCCTCAATATTTAATGTCATGTCATTCAGTTAAGTTGAATTATTGCTTTTTTTTCCTCTTAGTCTGGTTTAGAAGGTTCCACCAGCGAGTTTTGCCTTAAATAAGTATATTATTCATCTTTGCTCGAGATATTTAATAATGGAAGTAAATAGTTATTCTTTTAACTTCTGAACATTTAGATGTCAGAATTGTTTGACATTTGGAATTTTTAGAGTTTAAGTGTTTGTATGAGTGTATATCGTTTAATTTAAAACAATTATTAAGTACATACAAATGTTTTCTTAACATTAAAACTTAACGCAAATGCTATCCTCCATGAATATATTTTAGTCTAATGATAAGGTAGAATTTTTTACAGCTATATTTTAAGCATATTTAACTTATCTGGACTGAGCGGAAGAAATATATAAAACGTGTTTTACTCAACTATGGGACACTGACGTGTAAGCTGGAGTCTACAGACGTGTCTAGATTGTGAATATCCAAACTCTACTGAGCATGGAAGTGTTTGCTACCTGACTTGTAACTCTGTAAGCTACATATAAATATTGTTTGACCGATAGATGTTTTCTGAGAGAACTGTGAAGTCCTGCTAATCTTTCTATTTACGTTTGTAACAGTATTAGAAAGTTTAATAATGGTAACTTATAAGCCATCCTTTAATTGCATTTAAAAAACTACAGTGTAACTATTAATTTGAATAATTTAAAGCTGGTATTCTTTTTAATGGCGCTAACGTATTAAAATATATTGCTTTTAATTTTGTTTCCTATACCCTTAGCTTTATACTATGCATTAAAATATAGCAAAATGCCACATGAAATCAATAAATTACTTTACTGAGACACTGAGTCTTTACTTGTATGATTTGGAGAAAAACATGTACCCTTACCCCCTTTTATTTTGTGATTATTTACTTTCAATCGAGTGCAACGTACAATTTTATACGATTGCTGAGAGATTGCAAAGCTTATTGAACACTTTTTTTACATTGTTACAATGTTTACCATTACTTTATTGAAAAATGTTAATGAAAATTTTCTCACAGTTAATTAAAGTGACATATTTTACATTTCATACCGGGCAATATACGAGTGCTAAATATAGGAGAAATACAAATATTATTTTATTGGTCATTGTTAAGTAAAAACAAAATGATAGTCACTGCGCTGTTTTTGAAGTTTTGTGATTTATTAGATTAAAAAAGTCCATATCCACCGAAAAAATTAAATAAAAAAAATTTAAAAAGGTACAAGAAAACGGTAAAAAGAAAAGAAAAGAAAAGAGAGAAGAAAGATGTTGCTAAAAAAGATTTCTTGCGATGATTTCTGTTTTATTTAAGTAAAAAAAATTAATATTTGAGAGTATGATTGGATTGCACCTACTTGATAATCCTATTAAATGTAATTTTAAAAACTTCTTCATTTAGCCTGAATTTTACGATAAAGCTCTAGTAATGTAAAACTTTTGATCCTAAGTGTCTTTATTCAATGGAAGTTTATCAAGCTTCAGGAATTCAATTTACGATTACATATCCAATGCATACGAATTAATTTTCAAAATTGCTGGAACTAATACAATATGTTATATAACATAATTTTATATAATGGTAAAACACTTATTGTACTTATTTTTGGCCTTAACACAGTCCATTTCTTCGGAAGGGAAGTGAATTAAGAATTTGAAATTGTTTCTACTAATCATTAATAATATCAAAAATTAAAACTTTACACTAAAAATGTATAAAATGTTGAACAAAACTATTTATTTTGTGTCTAAGAAATTTAATATAAAATATTTATATGATTTTTACATAAGTGCAGAGACATAACTAAAGTATAGTTCGTTAAGTATTAACGGAATCTTTTTCTCAGATTACAGCTTTTAATAATTTACCATGAATTCTCTCTTTTAGTATTAATTAAAATATTGTGTTTATTGTTAAAAAACCACAGAATATTCTCTTGGCTTCCAAAATAATATATTTTAGTATCTATGAAGATGAATAAGTTAAAAAACACATAATGAGATTTGAAAGAACAATAAATAGCTACGAGATAATATACTTGAAATTTTACTCACCAATAATTATTAACTTCTTCTACAATAAGTATGAGTACTTATTTAAAATCACACTTCTTTGAATCAAATTTTATATATAATTTTACCTCAATAAAACGACGGAGAAGTTGTCTGCAGTAGGCAGTAGAAAGAAGGAGCCTACTTCACCTCATCCATAATTCCCTATTCATAAAGCTGCCGAATCGCTCGTAATCGTAATCGTACACATGCTTTACCACCATATTGACAGGTTGGAAATTTTCCCGATTACTTTTTGCGTACAAATTTTTCATACTGGGCTACAAAAAACTCATATTCTGCCCTTTTCGCTATTTCCCTTTTCCCACACGATATGCTATATTTCTAAAATTAATTACATATTTTGATTTAATATTTCAACAAAGATAACTTCAGTAAAACTTTTCTGTAATTTATATTTATTATCCTGAAAGTTTTGTCTTAATTTAAATCCACATCTATGTAACCTTTAAAATCAATCATACATCGTAAAATACTTCGTATAAAATAGTTAATGATCACGATAAACTTGTGGAAGGACAAGCAAATGTTCGCACCCCTTTACTTTCTTTAAAATTAAGTAGGCTTGGTAAAATCACAAGGTGTGGGTATTTGTAGAATTCCTCAATTCCGTTTTAAACTAGTTTGTAAATGTGAAATTTCCACTTACCACCATTTCCCTTAAATAAAATTTATGAATTCTGTTTTTACTCCACATCTGCTCTCTTTTTTTAAATGTGACTATAAACAGTTTTTTGACACTGTGACAGTCCTTTTGTAGTATGAGACACCCCTGAGCCGTACCGTGCTGTGTGTGGCAAGTGAAGATGTCTTCTATGAGTGGCATCATCCTTTATCTATGCATGTTCTCTCTATTTTGTATACCTGCCACTTCCTATTCACAGTTGTTTGTAAAGGTATATTACGTTCGTCACTTAATTTTAACCATCTAAAACAAGCCGATTAGGAACAGTGTCGATAAACTAAATGACATTAACTAAATCTAGTTGTCTCCCTCCCAAAACCGTTCGTACAGGCTGTTTTTAACGCTCAATATCAAGCACGGAGCCTTAAGGTGGTGACCTTTATTCTCTTTATATAGTTTTCTGACAATGATAAAACTGTTATTTACAAGTCCAACGGTCGGTTTAAAACATATTAAGCTAGGACATACATAATCTTATGAAATATAAACTATTATTTATTTTTAACCTTTTTCATAATTTCTCATATTTACTTCTCCGACTATTAGTTTTGCTGGCAAATAATTCCTTTCTCACAAAAGATCCCCCAATCAATTTCAAGTTGACACAGTTTTTGTGCTTTTAGAGAGCAAATTGGCTCTTGGCTCCTATACTATTCCAACATTACAAATCGTCGTTATTATATAAATAACACAAATAAGTTAAAATTATCTACCTTCTTTGGTAATCTTGTTTAATATTTGCTTGACTTCCTTGAAACAAACAGAACATTAATTCTTTTAATATGCCAAAGTGTTGAGCAACAACGCCTATAAATATTGTAAAAGGTTTTTCTATTGGGTTTAGCTTGACAGAAACTACGGTTGAGAAATAAAACATCTTTTTACGGATGCAAAATTAATATTACCGCAGGAAAGAAACTACTCTTTCCCAGATGAGTGTTCATTTAACCCATACATAATATATTTTTGTGAATACAGCAACTTTGTTTTGAAATCACATATAAATCTAGGAAAATTTATTTTATAACCCTCCTCCATGTAATGAGAATAAGAGGATCGTACTGTTGTAAATAGTTTTATAAAAACACTTTATATAATATTTATAAATAATCTTTAAAACTCTTTATAATCACAATGCTTTAGGATTAATTTACTTATTCCTGAAGTTTATGTCAGGACGGAATTCCAAAGTACTTGATATTTCATCCTTTGTACAATCGGTCACATAAATACTTGCAAAATATATAAACGTTAATTAATACATAGTTTTACTTCGAGTCTTCTAAACGAACACTATAGAAATTTAAAGTATTATTTTTACTTACATTCCATCTCAAAATTTAGCTAAAATATTGTGATTATTTTCAGTCTTGTGATAAAGGGTGACAGTAGATAGAGTATATTTTATATTAATATTCACTGGCTTTGTTCCAGTGAGCGATATTGGGTTGTAAGTGTGTGTGTGTGTGTGTGTGTGTGTGTGTGTGTGTGTGTGTGTGTGTGTGTGTGTGTGTGTGTGTGTGTGTGTGTGTGTGTGTGTGTGTGTGTGTGTGTGTGTGTGTGTGTTTCGATGAGTTTCTTGGGACATCTTAACCAATAAATCTTTTCAACATGAGTGTCAGTCTATTTGAGTCTACATTTTAATTATGGTACTTCTCTATTAAAAAACCAAACTTATATAATATAATAAAGAGATTATAATCATATTATTATTATCAGGTAGTCACTCTAATACAGTTGTACCGATAATATAATTTTAGCTCTAATTTTTCCCCTACGAGTAAATTATAAAATTCAAAATGCTTTCGGGTAAGCTTTTGGCTTAAGTCAGTGGTGTTACGCTATTAAAATGGTAAAATTTCCAATTTAGCGGGAACAAAAAGAATTTGTACAACTCATTACTCGCGGTATAAAAGCTCTTTTGTTTGAATTCACTTTACTCCTTGTCTGACACATTAGACTGTCTCTTATTAAGTACAATTTAAAGACTAGAATAAAAAATACACTCATGTTGTAGACCATATACTTTACTAATCCTAATAATAGTGTGATATACATTATAAAATTATTGGCTAGTATAATAAAGACAATATTTCATTGTAAATTATAAAGTATTACGCGTGAAAATATTTCTTAGAAAGTAAAAAAATTCAAAAAGAACGTCGAATTATAAAAGAATATTTAATTCATAATTTTATCTTACACTGTGAAACTATAAGTAAGTATTATAGTGCAAACTCAATACAGTATAAGTTTAATAAGGAAACAATTTTGTTTTATAAATAACTAAATTTTTATATAATATCTTATTATTATTTTCAACTATTTCTTAAATTAAGCATTTTGTAAAAGAAATAATCATAATAAAGTTGCAAAAATAAATACAGTGTTTTGGTTTAAATTATCTATAAAATTAAAACTAGGTTAATGCATTTATCTCCTACTATACAACGTTAATACCAGTATTATACGCAATTAATCACTTTAGAGCCATTGTTCTCCATAAATGAGATATTCCGATAATGTATAACAGATGCACTTTGCTCACAGTAATTAACACTACTGTTAATTGATAAGCATATCGAGCAATTTAACTCACATACTTTCAAGGCATTTATGGGACGAGCGGTTTCAGCCGATTAAATCCATCAAGTTCAGTTAGTTATTTTAATAGTTGTTTTCTAATCTTTCTCTGGACTAAATAGAGTAGAAATGACAACGTGTGAGTCATGCACAATTTTACAAGAAACAAGCATAAGACTACGTATATTAAAAACATCATTAAGCCAGAAATGTAATGCAGATACAGTAAACCAGTTTATATCCAACTTTTAATACAAATTTAAAAACTTTTATTTAAGCTGTTTTAGTTGACGTTTAAAATAACTAAGCTTGTAAAGTACCGTTATTTAGTTTCACTTCATATCAAATCAAATAAAATTATAAATTTGAATGGCTACATAACGGAACTCTGTAATCGGCATAAGGATGTAAGGGTACTGGAGGTAAACTGCATCCGACGTCCTAACTTTACTGCCCACGGCATGCACCTGAGAATGTGCGGCAAGAGGGTTCTGGCACGACTGATTGCGGGGAGACTGGCCGACTTTGGTTCCTGTGAGAACCATCAACAACTGAACTCGGCGGCACCTTCTCCAGCGGCAGTGCAGCCTGTGGAGCCGATGACTGTTGTGTCCACTCCCTCGAGACCAGTTCCTCTGCCTGAGACGCCAGGACCAGCTCCTCCTCCCTTGTGTCAACTCCAGCATGCTCGATGACACGTACTGGCAACAAGACCTACGCCGAGGCCGTCACCAGCTGTTCACCTGCCACTTCATCTCCTGTGAATTCTGATAAACTGTGTTTTTTTAGGGACCCCACGGACGGCCGACGGGCAAAATTGACTGACGCTACCCAACAAATACAGACGAATTCCAAATTTCTCAATCAGGTTCAAATCCGACTGCTTCACGAAAATGCCCAATCTGCCACTAACAAACTTGACGAAACTCAATTGACGTGTGAAGAAACGAAAACAGATGTACTTGTTGTAACTGAGAACGGTTTTAATGACAAGAACATCGACCTATGCCAAATTCCAAATTTCACATTGGCTAATTCATATTGCAGACAACTTTCCAAAGGAGGAGGAGTCCCCATTTTTTGTCAAAACAAATTATTATTTTTTCCCTTTTCACTAGTCAAAACTATAGAAAAAGACTTTGAAGCAGTTGGGATAAAATTCAATTTGAACAGATCAAAATTTACCGTCATCGGAATCTACAGGTCTCCCAATGGCAATGAGGAAAATTTCTTTTCAAATTTTGAAGCCCTACTGATGGATTTAACTAACCATGAACTGGGTTATATCGTAATGGGCGATTTTAACATCAATGCGATGGACACTAATCACCATTCCACCAAACGATTTGTCGACTTGTTAAGATCATTCGACCTTGAGTCAACACGCCAACGCGGTTGACACAGTCTACACGGTCGACAATAGACAATATCATATCTAATCTCCCAAGTGTCGCAGTGTCCGTGGTCAATACAACTATCTCGGACCACTACGGCCAAGAGGCTATTATTAGTGGAGTAAAAATCGAGAGGGAGCCCAAACAATCACTAAAACAATATGAAACTTAAGGCCAGGAAACACCGCTCTCCTCAACACTTCCCTTTCCAAAGAAGATTGGAAATTCTAAGAATCAAGTCTTTCGGTAGAACAGCATTTTAAAATGTTTAGTGATACAATAAACTTTCATGTTATCATGTAATGTCCTCTCAAAACCATACAAGTTTGTCCCAAAACGGTAAACAACAAATGGATCACTCAAGTAATTTTAACTTCTAGAGAAAAACTAAAGTTTTTTTTATTTTTCTAAATCAATTATATTAAAAAAAAAATTCTAAAACTGCTTGGAACATCATCAACAATAAAAAAAACCATGCAACAATCAAATAAAATTAAAAAACAGTGACAGACTTGTGGAGGACGCGGTTGAGGTTGCGAATAGGCTTAACAGATTCTTCGGATCTGTTTCTTGTGAGCAAGGCCCTTGCCCATCACCGCCACAAGGAATCCCAAGACGGAGACAGTGTCCAGTAGCCTCCATGGCACTGGCACCTGTCGTTGAGGAAGAACTTAAGAAAATAATTCAGGAGCTCCCAGCCAAAAAAATCAAATGATTTAAATTTAATGTCGATGTGGCTAATAAAAACATGTTCAAAGCATATTGAGAAACCATTAACCCAATTAGTAAATTTCTCTTTTGAACAAGGAGATTTCCCCTCACTCCTAAAAACTGCGAAAGTGAGCCCGATTTTTAAGAAAGATGATCCCCACTCTCCCACACAATTACCAGCCTGTCTCAATTTTGCCAGTTTTGAGCAAAATATTCGAAAAACATTTCTTGGTAAGATTGCTTCAATTTTTAAATAAGCACAACCAGCTATCTGAAGACCAGTTTGGCTTCAGGAAGGGTAAGTCGACAATAGACGCAGTTGTACGTCTAGTCGATATGGTTGTAGAGGGGCTAGAACGTCGGGATCCCACATTGAGTGTGTTCCTAGACTTATTGAAAGCATTCGACTGCGTTGGCCATGTTACAATGCTTGACAAACTTGAAACTCATGGCATCCGAGGCGTGCCTCTCCAGTGGCTCAGATCATTTTTAAGCAACAGAACCCAAATTGTCCAGATCTCAAAAAAATTATCTGAACCAATTCACCAGAGCTATGGTGTCCCACAGAGCTCAATTCTCAGTCAAATTCTCTTCCTGATCTATGTCAATGACTTCTGCACGGAAAACTTGTGCAGTATGCTGATGACACGACTCTCTGTTTCACTAGCAAATCAAAACTGATTCTGGAACAGCAGAGTTTTGTGGAGATCAACAACTGCGTCCAACATTTCAACAGCCTCAATCTTAAGACAAATTCTGCAAAATCTAATTTTCTAAGTTTTACTTTGCGATCAGTAGACAGGCATGACGAGCCAGCTGTTATGTTGGCTGACACAATGCTGGAAGAAGTCTACTGCTCGAAATTCGTGGAAATATATCTAGATCGAGGGTTAATTTGGAATAATCACATCGATCACGTTTGCTCCAAATTGGCCTCAGGCATTTATGTTTTAAAATTCATTTATGATGGAACCTGTAGACCCCGTGTCAATCAGTACCAAAAGGTTTCTTCCTGGCTCACGTCTGAAGGCGGGTGACAATTTTTGCTATTCCTCTGTAAGGGCTGAAACTCTTCAGCTAATAACTAAATATATAAAGTTTGTACTCAGGACGCGAGTTTAAATAGAGCCTCTCCAGTTTTTTAGTTTCCGAATAGATTCCTTTTCGATTAATCAAAGTGCCTACCGCAATCGTATATTGCTTTACAATCTCTGTAGCAACTGCGTCCTACGTCTGATCTCGTCTCTCGTCTTCTGGTGTCTAACCGTATCATAATGACCAGAGCTGTTTCTAGAACTCTCATTCAAAATCACTGAAATACTGCCAAGAATATTTCTTTATCCAAAGCCAAAAAAGAGTCTTTCAACAGCTCCGAGAGTGCCTTGAGTATCTCGTCAGGGTGGAGGTTATAGGATTCTGAGTTCGTAAAGCCTCTCTTTAAATGATGTAGCGTCTCTTTCCCTATCGAATGTACTATTCCACTTTCTGACTTGACTGTTAGTTCGGAGAAGCTTCCTGTTGCCAAAGGTGGACGGCTTTTCGACACGGTGGGGCATTGATAAACGGTCGTCAACTCCGCACTCCAGTATACTCTGGTCTGTATAATACCTTATGTTTGATCCGAATTTCTAGTAACATCTACCAGAGGGGTTTCCTCAGACGTCTGTGGTGTTGCTTTTGTCCTGATGCCTGCGAATAATTTCTGCACTTCACTGAGGTCCGCATCAACGCTTAGCCCGAGAAGTCTTCATACAATATCGGACTCCATTTCGCATTCCCATCCACGTTTGTCCTCACCACCTTGTATATGATAGAGCAAGGACATGGCCCCGCCGTCACCATCAGTCGATCTCGGGCGATCGGTTCTCACAACCTTAATTGACCATTATCTATGTTCCTCTACCGTTCTATTCGTCTCGAGACCATATTCAAGTTTTTCTTGACTCTCGGATTTATTTGAATGATACAAAAAGTCCACTCTTAAGTTGCTATCAACAGGCATTTGAAGAGTATCGTCGCTAGGTGACGTAGTCAAGGTGACTTGTAGCACATACCAGTTTGCGTTGTTACCTGCTCTTTCGGGAAGTTCAGCGGCTGTGTTGTGAATGGATTTTTGTTAGCAGTCAAAGGATTAGATTCACTCCACTTATGGACTGTCTTTTTAGACTCCGGAGTATTGACAACTTTTATTTATAACAGGAAAAATACACATCTCAGTTGCAGAAATTAGCGTCACACAGTCGTGGTAATATATCTCCAAAAAAAGCGATTTTACACCCATGTACAGTTCCACAAGGCCGAACCTTGTCCGCCAGTAAGTATTTAGAACTTTCTGCATTCTAATTCTTCCGTTTAGTAAGAAGGACGTTACTTCGATGAGCTGCGGCGAAATTTCGGTTCCCTGTCCGGGCGCCAAACCGTAAGGGATTTATCTCGCACCTGCACAACTTTAGGTTGTTATGAATCCATTGGCCGAATAGCTCACAGCTGGGATTGTTCCAAACATCGAGTTTATATATTTTTGTGGCTCATAATATAAAGCGGACTATCAGCACAAGGCACATTCTTTAACTTTGGTCATCATACTCACCCGATTTTGATAAGAACACAAAGCGGACGGTTTGACCTGTACTACTTCTGAAAGTGAGAAGTGACTTATTATCCCTACATCTCGCCAGATAGGAAACGAAACGCGTTAAAAGGGAATAGTATACAACTAACAGATACTCACCGTTACCTACCTTTAGCCAAACTGTATACTTACAATATGTACGTACTAGAGCAAATAAAATTTCTGCTACTAAATATGGTAAAGGAACGCTCCGTATCCTAAAGTTTAAACTGGAAGACAAAGGACTGATCTGCTTAATACTCGATTTGGTAGAGTAGCATCCACGAACTAAAAACGTATCAATGCAGTTTCAGACGAGTACTCTCCTTAATACTCGAATTAGTGTACTAGTGCTATACAAACTAAAAAAAATCTACACAGTGGCAGAGGACTACTCAGGTAATTACTCGAATTAGTAGAGTAGCGCTCCAAAAACTAAAATTAACAAATATTCGACGTACTTGGAAGCTAAAAACATGAATGGCTGGTTCATGAATCAGTAAATCTCGTACGCAAACTTTAAATAATGCAAAACCGACATCGACGTCATAGAAGTCGATCTGATGTGTCCGAAGAAACTTCGCGAGGTCCACGCTGACTTTTCTCTGGCACCGCAACATTGAACATCACTGGGATCAAAAAATGAACAACTGCTAACAACCCCGTTTGACAAAGAAAAGTATGTTGTCCACTACATGATAATAATATTGCTTATCACTTTTTATTATTTTTTTCAAACGATTTGTGCAATAATCTATATGCTTATTGTTAGTTGAATGTGATCTTAAATTTCAGAAAAGCTCACGACCTTCGAGCTTTGGACCGAGTAAATAGCGGTGACAAGACACACAGCGTTGTTCAAACACCGATACAGCCAACACAGAATGACAGCCGGCTTGTGTACACAACCTAAGTATGATTACACAGCGAACAGGTCACTGTACACGGTAACGCCGTATATTAACACCAAAACTTTATATTATTTAAGAAAAGTATACGATATAAATCTTTTTCGAAGACTTTACTATACTCAAAACTGCAGCACGGTATTCATTGTTGGAGAGGGACTTTCAAATTCCAATATTAGTATTAAGAGTTGTACATACCATGACATCAGAATTATACTTAAAATGTAAAAAGGAGTCATCTTATCCATTTCATATGCAGTTAAATGGATTGCCAATACTATACCATTACATTTTTACAGTACTAAAACTTTATTTCGTAAGAAGTGGTAATAATGAAATAGTTGTATAACGTAGAGAAAATACGTTATACACCTATTACACATAGTAAACTTTAAAACCTTGCAAAACCCCTTAGTATCCTAGATTGTATAAACTAGGTGCCTGGGTTCGTCAGAAGAAGTGAAAATATAAACACAATCAGAAAATAGATTTTTAAATGGAAAACATGATACATCCAAAACATATTCCAAAGCATTAAACAATACTTAAAAATTACCTCGCCTTTCATTCTTTCTCGGTTACACAGCACTGCACACTTCTCTAACCTTTTTTGTTTGTATATACTTTTTGTTTTTACAGAAGCGTAGCAAATGTTCACATTGCTTTTTTTTCACATTTGTCTGAAATGTAATTTTGTTATAATAAAACCGCAAATATTTTAGAATAAAATACAGAGAAACAGGTTACATTGAAATTAAACCAGTAACGATCTTTAATCACAAACAAAGTAAGGAAGTAACGCCATGTTTATAGGTTTCACAATATTGCTTTCCAAGGTACAATTTCAATAACATGGTTTTATGATCCACGGTTATACCAATGGTGGGAATTGAAAAGTGCTGTTTGTTTTATTATATCTGGAGTTATTGCCTTGTTTTCTTGTTAATTTTACTGCAGTATGTAATTTTAACAAGTTCGAGTAACATAACCTTAACCGTTGTTACTGGTAACAAAATTATTACATGGTAGTTAAAGTTTTATTAATGATTCATTAATTGTGTGATATAGTAAATAAGCTGATTGTATTGGAAGTTAATCAAAATTAATTTTGTGGTGTAATCACAAAACTATATTGGAGTAGAACATATTCCCATAATAAACATTAACATTTACTAAATAATAATATTTATACCATCTGAGATTCAATGCACACTCACATTTGTGAAAGGCACCTTACACGTGAATATTATATTAATCACAATATAATTGGAGAATACATATCAAATCATTAAAGTCAACATTATTTTATATTTCATGGAGTCTCCATTTGATTAAATATATTTTCATGAAGAAATAGATTTCTAGAATGTAGTAACCCTATAGATTAAGATATTTACACTACCAGAGATCCAAAGTTTCAATATAGAAACAATTTCTGTTATAATACTAAAAATGTTAGTATTTTGCTCAAAGGTTTAAGGGGGTACTGGATGATACTTTTTAAGTTTATGCTCACTACCTAACTTTTAACTTATAAAATAGTTCTATGTACACTAATAAATATCTACAGAACACATACTAAATATAACAACAAGAATAAGAATTAAAATGATACTATTGTGAAAAAATAAGAATAAAATTGTCTCTCCTTGCTCGAAACAGTTAATTATTTTATAGAATCAATATATAATCAGGAACTCGTTGCCTTTTAATTTTAAATCTAAAAAAGCAATGTAACATATAGGAATAACTTGATATTACATATTTTATAACAAATAGACATTTAATGATATTATTTATTACGGAAAAAAAACATTTAAAACACACATTGGAGAATAAAAAATAATTCTTAATTTAAAAGTACTATTGAAACGTCAATAGATTCCCATATTTTTTTTCATCAATTCGAATAACAAGATATATATATATATATATATGCACTCCATTTTATTTCTTTACTTAGTAATATAACTTACTAAAATATACCAATTTAATTATTATCTTCAGAATCGTTTACGATATTGCCGATTATTGCAAGAATCACCATCTCTACATGACACAGCAGACAATTAAAATTCAATTCTAAAACAGTTCATACTTTCCTGTATATAAATTTGTTTCTTTCAGCTTTTATTGCAAAATAAAACAAATGCTACGGGGTAACGAAACATAAAAATACACACATATCAATATATATAAATAGTGTAGAACTATTTATTGAAAAAACGTTTTAAATTTATCTCCAACATCGTTCGACATGAATAACATTAACGTTGTTTAAGGTCAAATACCGCTGCAAAATCAATTACCATCAAAAAATTGTGTTTACATATTATTAAATGCTTATTTGTGCGTGCTTTTTTATAAGTCTTTGAAAAGTAACGACATTCACTAGAAATGTCTTTTTAAGTACGTAAAAATTTCGAAACCACATAAAGTTAAAAATTTTTCTGGCCAAATGTGTTCCACATTGTCAAGCATTGAATTTACCAGTGCGACCTCATCTAAAACTTGTTTCATTTCTATAGACAGAATTCTTTTGTTTATAAATGAAAACATTAGATCTCACTTTTAAAAACTCATTAAATTATAGCAGCATTTAACAAGTAGCTATCTTCTTGACAATGTTGACATTGGTGAGATACGTTATTCGATGTTTAAGTAACATCTAGAGTTGGACTGTAATAAACAATAAAAATATACATAAGCTCAGTTAAACGGAATATTAAGCACTTTCCTACTAAGACTTTAAACAAGAATGTTTTAATTTTATAGAGTAAAATATCCAACGGAAATGATTTAAAGAACAACCTTTAGCTTAAGTTTCACAATAAAAAATATGTTTATATAGTAGAGACAAAATATACTGTGTATTTGAAGTTTAGTCATACTTTTTTCACTATGTATCGTAAATATATATTTTAAAATATTTCCTCTGTAGGCCTAAGCGAAATTCCTTTCAGGCGAATTTTGGTTGAAGTTGTATGTCTCAACTTTACATTACATTTATCATGAGTGTACAAAGTTGAGTCACCCAGGAGCTGTAAATAAACAATTGAGACTATTAAAGTTAGTTCCACTTTATCAGAAATTATTTCTTTCTAGCAATATTTATGCGTAAGGTATCACAAGTCTACAAATACGAGTACATCGTTCATAAAAACTATGATAAATGTATAAATTTCCTTTATGATAATTTTGTGTAAATTTTAACCAAATAAGCTTCGTGCATCGCAGTTCAACAGAGTCGGAATCTTGTTACACAATTTTGTTTCGTTAATTTAAGTTTTGATACTGGAAATAAATACTGGTTTTATTCCCTACAGTTGAATTTAGCTAAATGGAGAGCTCTACGGCATTAATTGAATACACTGGTGTAAAAGGATATCTCATCTAACACAGAGAAAAAACAAATAAAAGCTCAGTCACAAATTATTTGTATGTTCATGAATCTCTCTTGATGCAGTGAAATGCCACTTAATAAGACAAATAATTAATTACCTACATATTTACCACTGTGAAAATGATTTATATTTAATTCATGTATTTATTTAAAATTAAAAAAAAAAAAATTTTTAATCGTTTATTGTGCTTTAAATGTACATATTTGTGTTACGTATGAGGGTGCTTGGGTTTGTCAACACATTTTCGGAATAGAAGGGTAGAAAAATACAGTTGTGTGGCTGAAACATACTTCCAACATGTTAGCTTGTGATTGAATATTCAACGTAAGTGTAATGTTTAACAACCACTGGCTATTAGTTTGCAGATTATTGACTCAGATTACAATCAATTACCATCTTAACTTGTTCACTGTAACAATGTGTTTCTTCTAAACACATTTTCCTGGAATAATGCGTACAGATATTTTAAAAGTTTTTTTGTTTCAAATGGTCTTTGAAGTAACATATAAATTTGGTGCTGATATTTGGACGAATAATTATCAAAATATATGATATTTGGAAGAATGTATTGCTTAATTATCAGTATTAACGAAGTATACCATTGTAAAATATGATTCAATCGTCAATATGGAAAGTCGACTTATTTTACGTACAAATATAACCTCCAGTTTAGGCATTATTTAATCAGGTACTCATCCAAACAAAAAAAATAAAGTATTCCATTTCCAAAAATAACTAGGAAAATATCTAAAGAAGTAAAATTATCCAGCTGAAAGAACTTAAACCCTCAAATATATTAGGATTGGCAGAAGAGTCAATCAGGAAAAGTGTTTACTACAGAGTTTTAGTGCTCGGGAAAATAAACTTGTTACTTCGCGTTGGAATCTAATCAGATTTGGGAGTTGCAGTAACGCCACTGCTCACTTCATTAAAACTTTAATGTTCAGTCAGCTTAGTTATACGTTTCTATTTACTTTCATTTGATGTCACCATAGCATACCGTTTACTTGTTGTGCGTTGCATAACAATTATTAAAAACGGATTTAAAACGACTATTAACACACATTTTAAGAGATTAAGATATGTTTGTACTAAATAAAGGAAGATATAGAAAATATTTAAAATATCCTTTTTTATTTAAATTTGTTCTGCGTTCCAAAGAGTTGTTAAGGAAATTTTAAAGAGTGTCTAAGTACCATATTATTTTTTTGAGTTTTTTAGTATTAAATTTAAAATAGTACATATGGTTTTTATTCAAGAGAATATATATAAGCTTACACACATGTCTTATCAAGGGCTAAAATTTTTAAAGATGGAACGCAAATGTAGAACTAATAATAAAATGCATAATACTATTATTAAAGAGACGAATTTATGGCTGTCATGCATTTTTTACCACTCGACTTCGTATCATAATTTACAATGATCTCTAATGTGGAAATCAAACATCCATTTAAAAACGAAGTGGGAACACCAAAGTTATTAGCTTAAGTCGAGTTGTGTTTCACACTACTCCGTGTCTGTAAAAATGTTCAAGTTAGATATTTTATTGTATTTACACTAAAATAGTATTCTTCATTACATTCAAACGTTTAAGGGTACACCATTACATTACATCCTAGGGTAAAATAAAAATGTAAACTTTATACTCGTAGTTCCTATTGAATTTATATAAAAATAATTATTACGAACAACTACATTTTCACTTGAGGTTTAGCTGACCTTTAATTCAATTACAACGGCTAAATTGATAAGTAGATAGTTATTAAGGTTACAAGTGAAAAAGAATATGTATCTCAAAAAATTATGTTCTCAACAAACTTCAAATGCAAACAATCCATAAAAATTATATACGATTTTACATACATAGAGCTGCAAAAACATATCATGTCATTAAAACATTGGTACATGAAAACGTAACAAAGGTTGCGTGTGAATTACTAGACAATGTAGGGTTAAAGGATGAACATAATAAGCTACATGGACGCGCGCGCGCGTGAGTGTGTGTGTGTGTTTGTGTGTGCAAATTCAGTGACTCCACCAGTGCCACACATGAGTTCAACGCATTATTTCCTCGGTTGGTATTGAGCAACGTCAACCACTCATCGAAGCCCATCAGCCTCCATGACTACGGGTACAGTCACAGAAGAGGAGATTTCTGGATTCTTAAGAATTTTTCGAAAAAGATGTATGATTTAACTTATGTGTCATCAAGGTCTCTGAAAAGTGTAAAAAGATTTGACGGGGCCACTAAAATACTTTATAATTGCCTCTTTATGCTCTTGAATTTTCCCTATCCTCTCAAAAAAGCCAAAATTATCCTAATTTTTTTATAATCTTACAGTAGGTTTTTATGTACAAAGTTACTGCCAAAATGTAATATTTAATGTTTTTGACAAAGTTAAAAGAATTTATCATCAGCTGGAAATGGTGATGTTTTGGAAAGACACAATTGATTATCATTACACATTAGAAACGTTTAGTACTTATACAGCCTTGCGTCTAGTTGACATGATAGTGGAAGGAATTAAAAGTCAAAGAGATAACCTAAGAGTTTTTTCGTGATGTGTGGATAATATTCGATTGGGTTAAACAAAACACCTTAATTACATACTAGTAATAATGTGGTAAGTGCCACTCAAGTGACTCAATGAGATCTTAGGGATAGAAAAACATTACATAGAAAAGAAAGGGGAGGGAGATGCAAAAATGTTTATGTCAGAGGTTTGTTAACTAATGCCAATTAATTGCATATTAACAAGATCGGTTCACGGCAAAACAGCAGAAAAATTGCCCAGTAAGCAAATGACACGAGTCTCTGTTTCAACGTAAATTCAAGCCCGAATTTTGAACTGTTGTCATTCCTTTAGACCAGCAATAGGATTCAACATTTTATTAGCTCATTATTAAAATAAGTTCAGTAAAAGCTACTTTTAATAATTGTTCTGCGAGACACAGCTTCAGTTTCGAGTCCAAGAATCCCTTTGGTCAAAGAATTATACTCATTTTAATTTCTTTTAATACATCTAAATTAGGGTTAAAATAGAATTTTCACCTATTCAGTGTCTGCGCAAAACTCTCCTCTGGAATTTATGTACTGACAAAATATAATAAACTATTAATACAGGTTTCCATTAAAACAGATCAGTTCAGGAACATCAATCATTCATTAAGTTTAAGTCATGCGATTAATTATAGATAGTTTCATAAGGTTCCCGCCATTTTATAAATTCAAATAAACACGTGCAATATATTTTGCGTTAAACCATATATAAATTAGGTCTGTTTTAGTTTTACACTAAAAAACTTCAAAGAATATGGTTAATAATTTAATGACGTAAGAATTATCTTTATACTTAAAATAATATTACGCTTGAAATTTTATTGTTTCTTACTAACTAACGTATTGCACAATTAATTGTTATACTAACTTATTGTGGTTATTATTTTAAGCATAACTGATTTATATAAGTTTTATATTCCACAATCTAATTAACTATAATATAGTAGCCTGGTCTGTACAAAAACTAATTATATCTGCTGAAAGGCGTTTGAGTCTCGTATTATTTACTGTGCAGAATATGTTTTCTATAAAACTGGCTCACTATAATATGTTTAAATATATTTAGAGCAAAAAGGATTGTAATTGTCTCTAGTCGGGGTAGAGTTTGCGTCTGACAGAAATGTGACTCGCTTCGAGGAATACGTAAAAAACGAAGGCATTTGATGTCTGAGATGAACATAGATCTTTCATCAAACCACTCTACAGTCTAAAATACGTCACAAATCATCGTCTTGTATACTGCTCTCCAATATCTACCAGAACATAATGATGTCTTACCATCACCAAAGAAATGGGTTTAACGGTTATATTTGGTAGTTAATTAAAGTAAATTTTTTATAAGTTATTTCAATATTTTATTTAATATTTGAGGTATTTTTAGGTAAATATTTTCATATTGATTATTATTAAAAAATATGCATTAAATAATTTTTCAATATATTTGCAAGGGATTTTCACACAATTCACATTGGAATACACAGAAAGCAATCCTCACCATTCCTATTCCTTGAATTATTAATATGTCTTGAACATTGAACGACGCTCTAAGTGCTCAATATTTTATACTCGTATGTTATAAGATTTTTTTATTTATTCACTATGGTTTTAGTATATCTATGCTTCAGTACCTTAGTATAAGTATTGCTACATTTAGGCAATTTCTTACCCTTTTATTAATACATTTGACAGTGGTGTCGTAATATTCAGTAACTAACAAAGGCCAGTGTTCCTTTATCAAACGGAAGCTGATTGCCCTCTATGCCTGAGTTTCTTGATATAATTTCATGAAATAATTTACTTGCACTCATACTGCAAGGAAAGTTGCGATTTTGAGACTAGTAATGAAATGTACAATTTTATTTATTGGTCTTCCCGCGTAAATGTTCGCAGGACATCTCAATAATTAATTGAGATATGGACTTGAGATTGTGCTTTTCAACACTGCAAGGCCTGTTATTTGACACTTGATGCAGCGTACTCCTACCTTGTTTATAAATAAAATAACCGATTGAAAAGGGTGTTTTATCTTGTTTCCCTCTTTACTTTTTCATAACGTTACTCTTCCAAGCAATGCTAGGTGGCGTAGACAATTTCATTGGTACAACACACTCATTTATCAAAGGGCCGTAGGTTATTCAATCAATGGTCATCCATCTCTATTCGGGCAAATTAACTTTATCTTCTTCGATCATGATGACTCATAAGAAACGAATCAACGGAAATTGATTACGTCAGTCAGTTGTAAGCTGTTTTTCATCTCTATTGCTAAACAATCAATGAATGATTGTCATGTTTTCCATTTGTACCCAATTGCCTTAGATAACCACCATCTCTATCTAACTTTGACAATGTTATCATAGTACAAAAGTTGATCTTTGCTTTGCATACATTGAATTTAAATAACTCTCCAATGGGTTGTAACATAATCAGTTGTAGTACAGTAACTTTCTATATTAAATCTTTTTAATATTATAGCTATACAGAGTGCTCCACGAGTAACCCGACAAACTTCTCTAGTGCTTTCCTCTCATCACAATAAGGGAAAAGCATATGTCTAGAAACTTCTTTGTTTGAAGTTTATTTTTATTGTGAAGGACACAGGATTTTTCCGATTACTTAACATTGTTTAGTGAAACAAAAAAAGCCTGGTTTGTAATCATGTATTAGGTTAATTATGTATCTGAAGTAGAGATCAGATTGCAAATCTCGAAACATTGTGTTACTGATTTTTTGTTTCTCTGAACGATGGCAGATGTCTGGAAAAATCCTGTTTCCTTCACATGTCCATAAAACGTTTTGTTAGCAAGCTACGGCTAGCGGAAGATTTCCTAGGAAAGGAAATAAGGCGAAAATAATGTTTTTATGGCGTAAAGATAGTTGTTAAATTTATTGGTTTTTTTGTAAAATGAATTGAAAAATAGAATAAAATACGTCACACACCTGTAAGACCACCCATTTTCGGATATCAGACAAAATATGCAAAATGCAAAAATATGCTAGTAATAAACATACAACAGTTTAAAAATTAATGCTTAATTACATCAACACGTACGAAAAATAATCTGCTTATTAAACTAAGGTTCTTTGTAAAAATGAAATATTTAATGTTTTTTTTTAACGTGAATAGGTACAAAACAAGTACAATAATAAACATTTTAGGTTTAGGAACACGATTTTGAAAATACAACGTCAATTGATAAGCTTTTTAGTTTTTTTGAAAATCGAGAGTTGGCAATATTGCTGCCTAAATTGGTGTTAACTCGTCTATCAACTATGGTTTGTGCAGCGTATGTTTATTATTGTATTACTTGTACTTTAGTCGTGTTTTTTAAACGACAATATTCCATTGATATTTTTTAGTTCGCAGATATTGTTTAAGTCTATGGTTTTGCCAATGGAAATAGTCGTGCAGCTAAACGTTAATATGAGAGACGATTTCCGAACTGAAGAACACATCCTCATGCAACATTTATATAGGTTTTCAATAACTTAGTACAAATGTATTTTTTCCAACCTTTAATTGTTCTAGAGAACGTCCTGCAATACACTGTACGCCGAACACTGAACTGTAGACTGTACGCGAACAAAATAATACCATTGACAAGATACAACGCAGTACTCAACTTAGTACTCACAGACTTTCAAATAGATTAAACATATGTCTTAGTAAAGTCTAGAGAATATTGAAAGAAAACAAAATTTGATTCGTACACTTATCTAAGTTATTCGTATTTTGTTTTGCTACGGACCAAAGGATTCAAAACAACAATCGAATACTCGATTACTCTATAGGAGTTCAAAACCTTCCTCGAGGTGACTGTGCATTAAGATTATAATTTCGTCAATGGGTGTTAACAAATCGAAGCAATGTACGTTTCTTTTATTCACAGACGAATCAATGTTTACAAGATACGGAATTTTAAATTAGAAAAATAGTCACTGATGGTCAAAAGAAAATCCAAAAGCATTTGTAGAGTCGGAGTTTCAAATTCTTGTTTCGATACATGTATGATATATGTAATAATTGGGAACCAGTTAATTGGTCAATTTGTTTTTTAAAACCGCCTTACTGTTTTTGTGTACAAAGACCTTTTAGAGAATTAACTGCCAGTTATAATTGAAGACCAACCACTTAAAATAAGACATCAAATAATATATCAACACGATGGCAGACCGGTACAAAATGTTAGAGAGCACTTGCAGATAGAGTTTTCCAGGCGAGGTGGACCAATTAGTTAGCCCCCTAGCTCCCCTGTTTTAAATCCCTTGGATTAGTACATCTGGGGTAATATAAAGCAACTTCCACACAAACGTTTCACCGCAAGCTGTCATTCCTGCTATCAATATTTAATCAAGTGAAGTATGTATTCTTTTACTATGAGTTACTACGCACTTATAAATTAACAAACATTAATGTTCCCAACTTGTAAAACCAACTCGTTTTCTTGGAAACGATTGTACAAAGTAACTGAGCCATCAAATAAAAAAGTTAGTTCTACTTATTGTGATGTGTTTCCAAACAATAACTTCGATTACAGTAAATTAATAATTGACTAATAATCATTCCTTTATTTCAACTGGCTTTCATCTTCATGTTTTATTATTTTAACTATCTTACACACAAGTCCAATATATTTTATATGCTCCGATATAAGTTTTCTAGATCGTTTAATTATTTATTGTTATAGGATCAATAAATGCACGTATGCCTATTTTACATGTAACCAATAATTTAATAATGCACTGTATACTATCTACCCATGTATAAAAGAACTTTAACCCGTTCCACAATGGCTCACTCAAATTCATCTCATTATTATTAGTAGGCCTACCTTCGTTTTTGCCATCCAACAATTAATAAAAATAAAGGTTTCCATAGTTTCTTTATCGTAAAAACTGAACGGTAGGGTCTATTTACAGTACATATTGTAATTAAGTTAGTCTACAAAGTAATTTTTATTTTATTTTTAAACCTCTCTAAGACAAAGAAGGGGTTTACCTCAGAATGGTTCACCTCTGGCTGGTGGGACCTACACAATCTACAGCATAAAGTGAAGTTTCACTCACATCTGGGAGCACTCTGTACATCTAGACGTGCGATATCAAGCCTCGAATTATGAGATATTTTGGTAAATGGATTGGTAAGTAGTTCTAATTTAGTTTGTACGATGAAAATTTGAGTAAATGGCCTACTCCACTGCTCTATTGCTTACCTGATCGAGACAGAGTTCTGACCTTCCTGCTTTGACTGGAACAGAGCTGGCCTCTCCTTTTTCTCAGTTGGCAAAACTTTAAATGTTGTTTACACTTTTGCTCCTCATAGGATCTCGATAGCAGTACTCATCCTTATAACCTGTCTCTCCGAAATCAAGCTCAAATTTATTTTAAAAACTGATTGCAACGCGGATTTTACATTTCTCCTGTTAAGGGAACAAATATGTAAAGTGTATAAATCAAGTTATTTAACAGTTATACACTAAATTTAAAAAAAAGCATAAAGCTATATAAAAACATATCAGTAATGGTATATAAATATTATCCATGTGCTCTAAATTTTGTGGGGTTTATATCAGCCGACTGTCAGCTATGTAATGTAACATTCAGTTTTGAAGTTATATACTGCTATTCAGTGAACAAGTTCAGATGTCAAACACTGTGTATCTAACGTCAGAACCAACTGCTTGAAATTGTTATACATGTATTCATTTCTGATATGTTATTCACCTTAAACTTAACGATATTGTATACAATAATACAAATAATATCGAAACATTCTTAATAGAAACACAAACGTCGGTACCAACTAATAATAATTAATAACTAACTAATAATAATGGAACTAATAAGTTCCTTCTTTAAAAAAATATTAGTTTTCTATTAACTTTTCAAATCTGTCTCCTTGCGTAGTTTTATAACAAACATTATTAGGTTTGATATAATCCAGGAGATGTAATTGTTAATTAAATATATTTTTAATTAATTAACAACGTTTTCAACGGATGTTAATATATCTGTATCATATATACGCATAAATATTTAAGTCTGTTCAAGACGCTTGGGGTATTGGTATTTCGACTCTAGATGGATAAAATTCAAAGTCTTCTTTGCGAACATCTTGTACCGAATGACGATAACACATAGAGGGGTGGTGGCTTCTGAGGTCGTAGTAGTAAATACTCGAATTGCAAAGTTTAGTATACATTTGTTATAGATTGGGCATAAGAGTCATATTTCCTATCAATTGTTCTGATCTGCAAATCAGACTGATGGCCTTATATCCCATCTCTACCAGAACATGGCAGCCTGCAGACGTTTCAGCATTTAAGCAGTCAAGTCAGGCTGGAGAAAGGCAGTTAATTTGACGTAGTAACCACCCTACAAACGGTTTAACTAAAGATAATGTTGTACCAATTCTGAAACATGTACTACAAAAGGTCAAGCCTCAAAACATGTATCAACAGATTTGAACCTTATGGCATATTTTCTTGGAATTATAACTCAATTGATTCAAAGATTTACCATGAAGTAGTAAAAGTGGCATTACACTAGATCAGTTCTGAAACCGTACATCGCCGCTCGCACACCCACAGCAAACCATCAGGGAAACGTGCCCGCATGGTGGCGAACGGGAAGCCGGATCAAAACTAAACTAGGTAAAATAAAGAACACCGTGGTCAGTATACTCAGGTTCATTTACTATGACATAACATAGGCCTATCCAGCGAGAGAAAAACAAAATATTTCAACAAATTTCACACCAAAATGAACCTTCCTGTCAATATAAATATATAGGCTATAAAATAAAATAAAAAAAAAAATAATAAAAAAAAGGTGCCTGCAGTAGTATATACCTCAAACAATCCTTGTCAGGTGCACCTGCATACAAAAAATTAGAAAAGCCATAATTTGAAACAAGAAATGCCAATTCCACCCGGTATCCTTCGGCTAAGGGCGGGCTCCTAATGAAATCCAAGAAATAACTAAATAATATCTAAAACTAACTTAAAATTAAATAACAAAATACAAACTATATAAATGGCAACAATAACAATAACAAATAAATAAAGAATATGAGCAGGGTATCACAGATGTTGACTAGAAGATATTGTCCATCATGGTGGCCGTCCTTCAGCAGAGCGCAAAAGCGAAGGTTCTCTGGGACCACGCATGATGGAGAGATGACAGGAGAAAATCAACTCATCTCTTGGACCTCATCAGTGCGGGGCCGTAAACTTAGCCGCACAAGTCAGAAGGAAAACAGCTCAGTAAAACTAACAAAACAACTTAATTAAACAAAAATTTCAATCTGGAGCTACTCCTAACTTGTACACCACGGTTCGGAGTCTTGACGCCACCCTCCCGGAAAGGCCAAACGCCTTCAAATGGTCAGTGGCCTCTGCAGCCAATAAACCACACACACATACACTATATAAAACACACATGAGCCGGGGAGATATAGGTATTGAACCGGCTCAGTTCAAAGGGATTGTAGGGGAGAAAATGGTAGAGAAATCGCTTGATATAGAGCAAGGTGTTTCCAAAATAATAAACCATTACTGTTTTTCACACTGTATCGAGTGTGGGAGGAATTTTCCAGAAATAAGCAACCTCAAAAGTCTGCTAGTCACATACTATCACGGAAACAAAACCACGCTCTTCCAAAACTGTCACTATAAAATGTGTGTCAGAAACAACACACATTTGACAAATATGCTACTTAACTTATGTCGAAAAACCAGCAAAACTATGAACCTAAAATTATTTAACCTGAACTAAATGTCGTCCCCAGTCCAGTACAGCATGGCTCATGAGCCTTCATAACAAACCCAAATATCACCTTTATAATTGATGGAGTGAGATCTCATATATTTATTTGAACAACTCTTAGGCAATCCTGTATCTTAGTCACTTTAAAAATTTTTGGTCTATAAATTATCAATGCAAAGTAGACGAGGACACTGTCTACGACAAAAAAAAACCAGTTAAAGACCGTGTATTTATATATTTAATCAAATAGTTCATTTTAGATTAAGATCAGCTACAAAATGGTTAGGAACAAGTTGGAATTATAAAAATAACAAATGAGAAACAAGTAAATAATATACAAGATCATGTTGAAACTGCTAAAAGATATTATAAATTGTACGTATGTCATGAAATTTGAGATGATATTTATATGGTGTTAAATAATACACACAATGAAAGTAGTTAAAATCTAAATAACACTGTTGTTGGGTTTCCATCTATATAAGAGTTTATAGATATACCGGTGTTTATCATATACCATGCTTACTACTGTGTTCTATCTGTCCAACACCAAAATCCCAATCTCAACCGAAAAGTCAGTAATCTTCATTTATTGTGTGCATCAACTACTACCTGACATCAGTGTGTTGGTGTATTGGATACGTAACTGCACCTTAGCCGCAAGCACTCAGCATGATGAACGCTCGCTCCCGCAAAGCGCTGAGTGGGTTCCATCACGAATCCTATAACGATTATGTGACATTACAGAAATGAATATTTTATTTGCACTATTTATATAAAGAATTGATAAAAATTACTCATTATAAACTTTTTTTGTTCTGAATTTTGGATAGAATTATAATATGGGTAATAGAAATATAATGTTAAGAAAATTGCAAAATACCAAATTCGATACTTTAAAATGGAACTGTTGGGATTTAATTTCAATTAGGAATAAATTAACTGTGTTTATTAAATATCTTCAATATAACAACCAAACAATTTACCTTAATTTTATTCCTTATTACGGATACCGAAAATATATTTAATATATATCTTTATATTATTCGTTATATTTTTAATTTTGACATAGCATTATTAAAATACATTTTTATATTCCTTCCACTATATTGTTTTATTAAAAACGATGTTTTAGTAGTTATTAAAGTACGTTAAAGTAATTGAACTATTATGTTTTTGTATTAGTCATTAGAAAGCCAAGAATTATGTGAATATAAACCCCCGCTTAATAAATACTTTTTATTGTCTTTTAATTTGATTGAAAATGTATAAAAGGGTTTGCGAAATAGACAGACATCGTTCAACTAACTTAAAACTTAAAAACAGTTTAAGGTATAATCACTATGATTAAGATTTTGTACTTATTGTAAAAATTATAATGTTTCAATACATAGTATAAACACTATTATTTTATTTTTAGTATGTATATTTGATGAAATAAATTACAAAGTTTAAAATATTAATGAAAAATACTAGAATAGCTTATATCTTTTAAGTGCACAAAGTTGTATGATCTTGCTTAAAGTACTATTGCAAAAGTTGAGATAAAATCATATTATTTAACTACAAATTTACCATCAACTAAGTAATCTTAACAGTGTTCGACTCGACATTGACGTTAATTGAGTGATGACGACTACTACTTACTCCTTCATATTTGAGCTTACCCTCGCAGAAAATCAAATAAAAGCAAATAACAATAAAGGGGAATTGCCATAAAACTAGGTAGCGCATGTGTGTTAATTCAGGTATTACCACTAATTGTGGACAAGAACTATCAACTTCTTCCATCATACTTGAGATTCTCATTTCAGAAGATAATATAAAGCAAATAAACTTAAAGGATCTTTTATATCATAATAAGATGGTATTGGTTTTCAATATTTGACTAATAGTGGGAGAGGACTACACAATCCTACTCGGGAATAATCGAGCCGAAAATTGTATAAAAGGAAATTGCATAAAAGGACCATCACAAGTAGGCCTAAGTAATGCAGCTGTGTTGATCTAGATATTACCGTTAATAATGGGACAATGACTACCAACTCTCATCTTCCAACTTGAGATTATTTTTCCAGGAAATGAGACTGTACCGAACGAACAAACACATGGGGTTGGATACCGCTGAGGTCTTAGTAATAAATACTCGAGTTTCAAAGTTTACTTATATGTTTATTGTGAAAAAAAAAAATATAAAAGCACCGATTCTAGATGTTAAAATAAAATAATTTACTGCCGCGTTGCTGGCAAATAGAGTGATAATGAACTAAATAATATCATGGGGGTGGGCCTAACGGTTCCAATGTTGTATGGAAATTTTGCATTTAAACATAATAATTATTAAAACTTTAAACTTCACATCCTTCAAGTTGATGTCGACTCACAAATGCGAGCGCCAGCATCTTGGCTTTACATTGCAGCTGTAGTCGGAAAATGAAGATTAGTAGACTAGAAGTTTAAAACATGAATGCTGGAAGCACTCGAAGTTGTACTCCTAGTTAAAATCAAACTCAGAGACTCGAAGTTAAACTCGCGGACAAGGCACACGAGATGCTACTTGGCAGCAGGAATGGCGGTTACAAAGTTTGCGAGAGAAAACATTAATACGCGTGCCAATTAGGTTAATAATACGCTAATAATTTAGTTACGAGAACATCGGATATAACGTCTTATAACCAATAACGAGTAACAGGGTTGCGAAAATATGTATTATATAAAGTTCAACTAAATAACGGTAAAAGACAAAAGCAAACTACCACGTAGTTAGGTAGAGATACAATTTTTATTTGTAGTTTGCGAAAAGAGTGTTTTTATTTTACAATAAAATATAAATATATGTAACTACACAATGACGTTCTCAAAATATTGACGTATTTCAGTTATAATAATTAAGCAAATTTAATGGCAGCCATCTTCAACTGTAATGATTGTTATCGATAGGGTTCACCTGAAAGTTGTTTTATATTGTACATTTGTAAGGCCACTCACTATGAACATTTTGATGTATTAATACTTACCGCTACACTTTGGGTGTATTTAGGTATTTAGACGTGATAGTACATATACAAAAACGTGAACGGCCATAATATTAAAAACTGTGATACATTCAGACTGGCTAATGAACTTAACGAAACCTCAAGTAAACACTATCTCCGTACCATGGTTAGTCTAGGTATATTAGACCGGAGTTAGGTGTTGTGTGTTATGTTTTCAGTTGTGTGTATACTGTATATTCCTATTTTTGGCTGAAGATAGCACTGCATAACGAAACTAATATATTTCAAGCATTTAATTCCGTGAACAATATTTCAACGCATTATGATCCGTTAAACTTAGATGTGTTAACTTAATCTTTGCTCAAGTGTTAACTTAAGCAAATAAATTATGCTTCTAGTCCATAATTCGAGAGCGAATGTGCTTTATCCAATCACAACTCGGTTTTTATCGAAAGCAAATGAAACTTTTTCATGATAAAATACTTGATCATCAGGCCATTAGTTTTGTAGCAGGTCTACATGGTAAGGTATTAAATAGTTCAAAAATATGCAACTGTAGTTTATTGCATCATTTTTCTCCTTAGCTTGACGTAGTTAATATCAACAGTTACAGACATAAATAAGTTTGAATTGTCATCAGCTAATCATATACCCACCGAAAGTGGGCAATTTCAATCTCTCTATCTAATTATTATAAAACTTATTCGTCATTGCCCCCTTACAAACGAGACATTCCATGTTACATAACTATTCTAAAATCGTTGTGAAAGTACTTTTTAATTTGGATTGAATGTAACTTGACTATATTGAAACGTGAATTCTTGTATAAAATTATGAACTAAAAAGAGTTTTGCGATGGATCAATAAAGAACTAAGGTCTCGATTGTTAAACTGGCAAACTAATGATCAAGAGATGAAATCTAATATTTCTAGACGACACGACTGCTATGAAATAGTTTGAATTCATGAAAATTAGTAAAGACTATTTTGCCAAGAACGACAAGTGGATCAAGGGCAATAATTAGTCGAGCCGTCATTCAGAGAGCCCGAGAGCGAAAGATAGATTACGTTGATTGTGAAGTTGTAATTTTCAGCTTCCACTCTACTAGGGGATTATCTTATTTTATGTAACCTACTTAACCCCATTTTTGAAAAGTATTTTAAGGATAACAATGAGTTAAAACATGTTCTGGACTATCTGAGAGCGACAGGAAGCGATGTTGTTTGTGAAACTGTAATTTTCCATTACTATTCTGCTACGTTTTAGCCTGAACTTCTGTAAACCACTAAGGGTCATTTAGCTAAGTAGGTCTTAACAGTTAGTCTATTCTTGTTACGGAGCAACTGTAAGCGATAGATAGCTACATTCGAAATATCTACCATTAAGCTGTCATTCTAGTTCGGTAATTATTTCTCTGTTCGATTAATATTTACGAAGATCAGGAATGTGTATAGGTAACATTAATAATAACTAGATTCTATTTGTAATTACAATTTCTATGCATTACCTTTAGCTACACTTACTTATTAGCTTATTGATTACATATTTTAATCATTGTATGGTCTACCTGATATAAAAAATTAAAATGTAGTGGTTTACTGTCAGTTAAATCCTAAAATTGGCTTTATAATTAAAAGTAATTCATTATATAGACCCAAAATATCTTACATCTGATTGTGAGATGTAAAAATGTCAGTTTAAATTATAATTATTGAGTACTACAGCCTTTAAATACTTTTTAATTATTAACTTAAATCTTAAAAACAGATGAAGGGTAAGAAAAACTAGTTACGCCTATATCACGTCTTATATATACATTACATAGTTTTTTCATCAGAACATAGACAGAGTAAGCAATAAAATCGAAAGACTGGAACACCAACTACATACTAAACCTGCTGACATAGTGGTCCTAACTGAGCACGGACTAAAACAGCATGTCATCAATCATGTGAGGCTCAGTAACTATGACTTTGTGTGTGCATATGGCAGAACAGAGCATATCAAGGGAGGAGTTGCTATATATAGACACAAGAAGTTAGCCAACAAAACCACCACTCTCAACCTGGAAAAATACAGTATAGAAATGGTATGTGAGGTAACTGGAACTAAAATAAAAATTAGTAATAAAAAGGACATACATATATTAGGCTATTACAGACCACCGAATGCAAATCTTGAGACTGCACTCCAAGTGATAGACGACACCTTAACTGAAGTCAAAAGACACAACTCTTACATCATAATCACTGGAGACATCAACATAGATAACCTTACCAGAAACCGAGAACAAGGTGCACTAGATGAACTGCTGGCTTCACATGACCTAAAGAGACTTGCCCTGCCACCAACGAGAGTCACAGCCACCTCTAACTCCTCTATTGACTTTATATGCACTGACCTCTCACCCAGTAAACTAAATGTCGAAATCTGTAACACTGGCTTATCAGATCATACTGGCCAATATTGCACAGCTGACCTTCCTAAAATATTTGAAAATATAACATTCTCAACATACAGAAACACATGCGTGAGGAACCTAAATTACCTAAAATCTATCCTAGCAACAGAAACCTGGGAGAATGTGACGCAATCGAACAACATTGATGACGCTTACGATAACTTCCTTAATACCTTTACAAGGGCATTAGATCTTGCCTGCCCACTCAAGACCAAGAAACAAAGCCACTCTAGAAAGAACACAGTCTATGATGAAGAAACCTTAAGATTACGAAAGGAATTTATCAATGCGCAGGATAAGTTTAATGTCACAGGAAGAACTGAAGATAAATCTGAGGCAAACCAGAAGAAGAAGGCCTATGATCTGAAACTCAGGCGACTTAGGAAGGAAGCTAATGCAGACCACATATATCACGCTAATAACAAAACAAAAGCAGTCTGGGAACTCATAAATAGAGAAAGAGCTGCTAAGAACCAATCAACATCAGACTTGAATCATTTATCAATCGACGGAATAAAAGAAACGGACCCAAAGAAAATCGCTGACCACCTTAATACCTTCTTTGTAAATATAGCAGAAAACACGCTAAAGCAACACCAAATATCGAATGACAACTTACTGTATAGTCCATGCTACAATATAGATACCACAATGACAGAAATGACCCCAAACCACAGCCAAAGAAATTAAACAAACAATCCGTTCATTGAAAAGTAAAACCTCCTCGGGTTTGGACGAGATTTCATCAAAAATCATAAAATTTTGCGAAGCTGAACTTCTGAAACCAATCCTTCACATCACTAACATATCCTTTATACAGAGCATATTTCCAAAAAACTTAAAACAAGCCAAAGTATACCCTAAATATAAACAAGGAAACAAAGATGAAGCAACAAACTACCGTCCCATTTCACTACTACCAACTGTATCAAAAATAATAGAGAAGATCACTCTTTCTAGACTACTCACTCACCTACAAGACAATAACCTCCTATCCAATAATCAACATGGCTTCAGAAAAGAAAGATCTACATCAACTGCAATAATAGACCTTGTTGAATATATTACAGACAACCTGGAAGAGGGCAACACCATCACTAGTATCTTTTTAGACTTGAGCAAAGCTTTTCGACTGTCTTGGCCATAAGCTCATCCTAGCCAAACTACAAACTCTTGGCGTCCAACAGTCAGCCTTAAAATGGTTTGAGAGTTATTTGAACGAAAGATACCAAGTTGTAGAGGTTAAACAGAGAAGAATGGGAGAGACCTGTACTGTTAAATCTGAAAAACTACCTATGACTCGAGGGGTTCCCAAGGCTCCGTCTTAGGACCAGTGTTATATATTTTATTCACCAATGACCTGCCAATATTCTTGGAAAACTACACAAATTCCATCATGTACGCAGACGATACCGTACTACTCTCAGCCCAGAAGGATGTTGAACAGCTAGAAATAAACTCCTACATCTCATTCAATATGGCCCAACAATATTGCAAATACAATGATCTGGTCTTAAACAGCTTGAAAACTAAACAACTCACTCTAGGAACTAATAAAAACTATGTGTCCGAAATCCCTGGTATTCAAGAAACAGAGGACATGAATTATTTAGGAATAACACTAAATAATACATTGAAATGGACAAATCACATTGACAACTTATGCCTGAAGCTAAATTCATCACTCTATGCTTTGCGAAGGACCCATGCAACAAGCACTCTTGAATCTACCAAAATAGCGTACTATGCCCTATTTGAAAGTCATCTCAGGTATGGGATAGCAGCATGGGGGGGCACAACTCAATTTAACCTACTAAAAGTCCTCAAAATTCAGAAGAAAGCAATCCGGTTAATGGGGAAGCTAGGACCTAGAGAAAGCTGCAGAGCTACTTTTAAAGAATTGAATATACTGACAGTGACTTCTCTATATATTCTGGAAACGATATTGTACTGCTTATTAAAAGACTTTCCTCGAAATAGTAATCTTCATGAACATAACACAAGACATGGTCAAGACTTTCCACTACCTCTTCACAGAACAGCTGTATTTGAGAAAAAACCAACCTATGCTGGGAAAAAACTTTTTAATGCTCTGCCAGAAGAAATTAAGAAAATAGGAAACAATCACATTAACATGAAGACTGCAATAAAGAACTGGCTCTTGCAAAGAACCATCTACACAGTGGAGGAATTTTACTTATGGAGACTGACAACTTGACAGAGACAAACATGAACTTTTATATTTTATAACTATGTAAACTTTTTGTTAATTGACGCTACTTGTAATCTTAAAGATTATCAATAAAGAATTTCTGATTTCTGATTTCTGATTACATATACATTTTTAAAACCATCTATCTCTTAATTAGCTACTTAAAAAATAAAATAACTTATTAATATCAAACGCTAATACGGTTTGAAATTGTGAATAAAACTATTTGGTTTTGTTATTGACTGTTTTGTATTATGCTCACCATCATTCTTTGTTTAAGGTTTGTATTTGACGATTGAAAAATTGTTAAGAAAACCGGGGTTTCTAAAAATGTGCTATAGTTGAGTATTACAAAATTTGTGTTACTGATTTTTTAATCATTGAAAGATTATAAATGTCCAGGGAATTCCCCCCCCCCCTCACCTTCCAATTCGATTTTAACAGAAACTATAAATGTGATTTTCAGCCTAGTACAATTAATTTTCAGCCAAATAAAAGCACACCATTTCTGCCGCATTAAACAATTCTGTTGTACTGAGTTGTATTAATGTGTTCTGATGCTGTATTTGGATATCAAGTATAATCAAGGTATATCAAGGATACTACAAGACGAATGGAACTTATAAAATTTACAGCTATAGAATTTTAATAATATGAGGTGTCTGGTTTACCTAGAGCTGCAAATAAAAACCTCTAGGAAAATTCGATTAATTTTAATAATATATGCGATTTAAATGAGCATGTAGCGGGTGCTGCGGCCTGAGCACAGTGATTACAGGTTACAAGAGCAGTAAAAGTCAGATAGCACAGTGCCTAGGCATAAGTATGACACAACTGTAATACGCCTATGTGCCATATATTATTGCCAACTGATCAGCTGTCTAGAAATATGTGGTGTAAGGTATTATGCTTTATTAATCCTAGTTTATGTGTATATTTTTACATTGTTATGTTCATAGACATCATGTTATTAAGTTACATGCTCATTGGTAAAAATATGCTCTCATAAACATTTCATAATTAAAACCGATTATTATGTTCGTAGTATAGTTTAAAAACACACATACAAATTAATGCACATGTTTTGCAGACATAATTCATTTTTAACAAAGTTGTAGTTTTAAAATTATATATTAATAGATAATTAAATCAAATTGTATAGAGACAGACTGGGCTCACAAGCCGAACCTCCACGTTGGACCTTGGCACGTTTTCTAATAACCAGACTAGACATTACTATCAATGACTCGTATACATAACGATTTTACATTCAAACATAGTTACTTAACCTAAAGTGTTTATAAAAAATCATGCAAAAAATGACCACGGTTAAGAATTAAAATTTCTGTTCGCCCTGATACATTTAGTGTAAAATACTTTGCAAGTAGGTTTGATTGGCACTAAACTAGAGATTTCCTCGCTTTATGTAACTAGATTCCAGAAATTTTCCTTAAAAGAAATTATGTAAAACCATCTGCACTGAACAGAAAACTGAATAGTAATTATAAACCAGAATTATAATATTATAATTTAGTTTCTGTGGTGCATAAACGCAAATTTAATAAAAATTTTAATATTATAGTTCTGTGTTGGCTATTAGTATGGGATATTTCAAAAAATTATAATGTAAATTTTGTTATTAAATGTTTTTATACATCCAAGTATCCAGTAATCAAGGGTGGTAATTTAGAATATTACGTGTAAGATGTTACGAGGCTGCTGATCAGTTAGAACAAATACTTAAGTCACTAACACAGTTTGTGCTATAAATCAATACTTTCTTACTACTTCACAAAAATACAATATTTACACTACCAATGTGCCCAACAAAGTGGCAGTAAAGAGTACGGCGAGGGGAAGTGTCGAGTCCCCACAGCAACAATAACCACTTGTCTACGTCAACTAGACACAACCTCCGCTACACCAGTATCGCGTCTTGATGAGAAACTGAAAAGCCTTACTTTGCCATTACACGTTTTTAGAGTTTTCAACAATTCAGCACAATAAAGTTTAAATTTGTTTTACTTATTGATGTAAACATGAGAGGACCGTTAAATAATACAAATTTTATAAATATAAACCAAAGTCGTTTGCAGGTACCTACTTGGTGTTGCGATATTTTGTTTGTTTAGTTATTTAATCACATATGTGACAGAATCGGACAAGTACAAAATAACTTAATTGTAAACATTAAGCGCTTTGTGGTGTAATGGTAGTGAACCTGGCAAGTGAGAGATCCATGTTCAAGAGTTTTGGTGGATTAAGTACTTTCTGTGATTCATTGTTAACTGAAATTATATATACGAGTATATATAAAATGAAATTAATAGAAAAATGTCTTTATTAAATATACAGTACGGGATTAGGGATGTAAGACCTCGTTACTACTCAACCTCATATCATATACATTACATTTACAATAATTGAGTACAGAAACATGTAAACTGTTACCACACTTATACTTTTTATTACACTATAAACACAATTGCTTGATTCTCATCAAATAACTCACGAACTTTTAAATATTTTTCTTAATGAAATAAAACAGTTCTTAAAAAAAACAAGCCAACAATGTTAACAGAGAAAATAAAAATAACAATAGCACACTTAACTGCTTCAAACACAATCCCTAACCTCACTCTCACTGGAATCACCTTCGCAAAATCATCCCACAGTCCCCCCAGTATGAAGTCTATGATCCTCGCCCCGAAGCACCGACGAACCTCAGTACTTGTAATATAATAAGGAAGATTGTTCCAAAGGCGACAAGCTTCAACAGTAAACGACCTATAAAAATTGCACATCTATAGATTGGGACCTCATTTTACCCCAAATGTTAAATGCAGTATGTCCTAATCAACAGGGGATTTTTTGTGAGTAGAGTAATTTTTACCTATAATGAATAAATTATTTCAATCAAATCAAATTAAATCAATCTCTTTATTGCATTTTGACAATGGACATTGTATTGCAAAAGTCAGAAGTAAGTAAGATAAACCACAGGCTTAGACGTTCAAAACACATTCATACTTACAATTCATGCATTCACTTAAACACATTCAAACTGACTTCAGATCCAAGTTAAATTTAGACATCCAAGTTAAATTTAGACATCCCAGCGGCTGACCATGAATTCATCGACAGAATAAAACGCTTTGGACACCAAAAGGCGTTTAAGACGAGTTTTGAATTGATGTTGATTGGCGGAATGTTTGACACTTTCAGGGAGCTTGTTGATTAGTCTGACACCAACTTGTTGAGGGAGATGTTTGTGATAATGTCAGTCTGTAATGCCGAGTTCGGAAGTTGTCCCTGCCTCTTGTTTCATAGTGGTGAACGTCACCCGCCACGAACCAAATCACACTTTGATCCGCAGTACATGATCACCTCCAGAATATAAAGGCATGGCAAAGTCAGCAATTCTAACTCCCTGAAAGATTCCCTACACGACTCTCTGTAATTTAAATTTGCAATGATTCTGATTGCCTTTTTTGGAGCTTGAAAACTCTTTCCATTTTGTTTTTGGCACAACCTCCCCAGAGTCTCACTCCATACGCAAAGTGCGGATGAATCAGGCCGAAATATGCCATTTTCAGAACTCTGGAGGAACAGAACTTTGCCAGGTGCCGCAAGGCATATATGCCTGAGGCCACTCTAGCACATACATTGTCAACATGATCAGCCCAGGTCAGTCCTCTGTCTAGGAACATTCCCAGAAACTTTGTGGAGTTAGTTTCCTCTAAAAGCACATCATCCACAAACACGGCAGGCCGAACTTCGTGATCATTTTGTCGAAGGCTAAAACACATGACATTTGTTTTTGAATGATTTGTTTTCAGGTTCAATTCATCAAAATACTGAATGCATGCATTCAGTTCCATGAAGGATGTGATTTCCAGGTCTTGAGTTTATTTGTTTTTGATACAGAGAGTTGTGTCGTCAGCATACTGAACTAGTTTTTCCATGCTGGATCACTGAATTCAGTCTGCAGACGTAAACTAAAGAGGCCCAAGGATGGAGCCCTGAGGGACACCATGGGTCATTTTAATTTTGTTTGAGACGACGTTCGATACCTCAACGCACTGGTCTCGATCCTTGAGGTAAGAAGTGAGCCATAAGTGCGAGAGACCCCGAACGCCGCATTTATCCAACTGGAGCAAAAGTGTTTCATGATGCACACAGTCAAACGCTTTGGATAGGTCGAGGAATATACTGAGCACATGTTCTCGTCCTTCCAATCCATCGACAACATTGTCTAAAAGATTGTTCACAGCGTCTATTGTGGATCTGTTTTTCCTAAATCCAAATTGTTCCGGATTTAGGATATTGTTATTTTCTAGAAAGCTTGCAAGCTTTTCATAGAACATTTTTTTCAAAAATTTTGCTGAAGACTGGAAGAATTGAGATTGGACGATAGTTGCATGCAAGGCAAGGATCGTCCTGTTTGAAGATCGGAATGACTTTGGATGTCTTCAAAAGTGATGGGAAGGTTCCTTTTTCAAAAGAAAAGTTGATCAATTTTGTGAGTGGTCTCAATATATGCCTGAAGCAGTGTTTGAGTAGCCACACTGACACCCCGTGTGCGTCACAAGATTCTTTTGAGTTGAGTCCCTGTATGACTCGTGCAACCTCCCCCTCACACACAGGAGTCAGGGCCATGGATGCAACCGATACAACAGCATCTCCTCCGTGGAACCGTGGTTCAGTTAATGCCGAACCCACTGTAGCCACGGAAGAGAAGTATTTATTAAACTCGTCTGCCACTTGAGCTCGGTTTTCAATAATTTTGTCTTCAATTTTAATTGCGATTTCTTTGGTGTTTTTTATCTGGTGTGTATCTCGAGAAAAGTCGTTTATGATTTTCCAAGCTGTTTTCGAGAAATTTTCGCAGTTACCCAAGGCCTTATTAACATCATAGGCTTTAGCAGCTCGTATGACTTTTTATAAATCCTTCGGTAATTTCTGAAACAAATTTTGAAATGTTCCTTTTGGGTTCCAATGAAAATTTTGTGAAAATATTTAAGCTTTTCTCGAGATACAAGAATTCCCTTTGTCAACCACGTGCCTTTTTTAGGCGCGTGATTGACTTTGGTCCTTCTGAACGGACAAGCAACATCCAGATAATAGTTGAAACTATCACTGAATGCCGCATACATGTCATCGACTCTTCCAGAGTTATCCAAAAATTGCCAGGGCTCAGCTTCCAAAACATCGTTTAAGTGGCGAATGTTCTGGGGCCGAATCACTCTTGCAATTTTAAATTTTGAATTTTGACTTTCAAGTTTGCACCCACTGATCACGGCCCCCTGCGCAAAGTGGTCAGAGATTGCAGAGTTCAAAACAGAGACTGTGATGTCAGGAATGTTTGTGACAACATTGTCGATGGCAGTACTCGTCGTAGCGGTCACTCGTGTCGGTGAATTCACGGACTAATTTAGATTGAAAGAATTTAAAACATTGCGAAGCCGCTGGGTTAGGGGGTCGGTGGGATTCATTACATTAATGTTAAAGTCTCCCATTATTAGGAACTTCACGGAATTTAAAAACAGGTCATTAAGAAGTCGCTCAAAATTTTCAAAAAAGGAGTTGCTACAGCCATTGGGTGATCTGTTTAACCTGATGACTGCTATTTTTCCCAAACAGTTTGACGTGATTTTTATGCCTTCGGCTTCAAAATTCATTTCAATCATGTTGTTAATTTTTAAAGGTTCAAATTTTGAAAATGCTTTCACAAAAATTGCCACACCGCCCCCTTTGAAACGATTTCGACAGAAATGTTTTGCCAATTCAAAATTTGGAATTTTGAAAAGATGGATGTTGTCATCTATGAAACCGTGCTCAGATACTATAAACACATCGGGATTTAATTCTTCGCACATGACTGCCAATTCATCAATTTTTTTGGTTGCAATTTGGGCATTCTGATGAACAAATTTCAAATTTTCGGTTGTGAATTTGGAATTTTGAGATTTTTGAAGATTTTTCCGTGTTTGGTTTTGTTTTACGGCTGGATCCGAAATCATCCCTATACCGGTTTCACTCTGACAATGTTCTCCAAGTTTTTTTGTTCAGGAGAGCGTCCATTTTGGTCAACACTGCCTGGCGTTGGTGACCCCCTGAGTGCTTCAGCGTAGGTGGCGTGCTGAAGTCTTGGAGACTGATGGAGGGTGTCAGCTGACTCCCCGCCGGCAGCAGCAGGAGCCGGGACGGCGGGGGCGGCGCAGCAGCGACGATGTGCAGCGGCGGCGCAGACACCCTGGGTCTCAGCAGTGCAAGGTTCTTCACTACCATCCCCGCCAGTAGCCGCTTACCCCGCATTGAGAGATGCTGACCGTGCCTCGTGAAATGCCTCCGGCAGATGTTATTGAAGTTTACCACGCGGATGTTGTGCCGGACAGCCAACTCCTCAATGTAAGCATTCACGAGCACGGTCTCATCATGGATGGGGTGATCTGGTTCCAAGTCATGTCGAAGCGGTAAGGTGACAAGAACAAGTTCAGTGTTGGCAGGTCTGGCAGTGATGTGAGCCTCCAGATGGCGGTAAATGACGTGCTGTTTGCCCACTGCCAGATCGTTTGAGCCCGCGATTAACACCTCGCAGTGGGTCCCGGACCGAGGTGGAGTATGGCCCGTTCTCAAGATGTCCAGCAGGCCGGCGCCGGGCATGCACATGTCACCAACAGAGGCGGGAGGGAAGGTCATGGATTTCACAAGTCCCGAGATGTGGCGAGAGTGGCTATCACCTCTTATATTAATGGAACGGAAGTGAGGGATAGGGGTTTGGGACGTCTGTCGATTTTTCTGTAAAGGTTTACTATGATTGAGTGTTGGATTGGGGATTTTAGAGCTATTTTTAATTTTTTGATCATGGAAAGGCATTTTTATTTTGTTTTTTAGTCAGAACTTGAGAAATTTGTTTCTGCTTGGTTGGAGCTACTTGTTTTGAAGGTCTCACTTCTATCCATGGATGAGTAGGAGTCACATCCACATCCTCACATGTCCTCAGCTGATTCTTCAGGCATTGATTTTCTGCCTGAAGTACTTCTATCGTCGTTTTAAGACTATTAAGAATGTCAGTGATCTCAGCACACCGCGTACACGCGGTAGACCACAGATCACACTGCGCACCAAAGTCCACGGAAACGGGCACGGGGTCTTCAGGTGGATAGGAGGGCGGGTCACACTGGACGCCACGGTCCACCCTCGCGGAGGCGCGGGCGGTCTGGTCGACGCGGGATGTGTTCACTGTAAATATCTGGTCAGTGAACTGGAGCAAGCGAGAGTCTGACTCAACGGTGTGATCCAGAAGTATCTTAAATTCATTTTTAAGGCGCTCAATTTCCTTTTTAAGACGAGAAACCTCCGCTGCTGGGTCTTCAGCTGATACTGGGGCGATGCTAATCTCGTCCGCTGGACCAGGTGTGTCCAGCGTTCACAGGTGTTCAAACATATAACTATGGATCCATAAAGTACATTACATTTGAAACAAAAAACGTTTTTCTCACAATTCTGATTTAATATTTACTATGCTACTTTTACCATGATGTTACACCACAATATACGTGTAATTATGTAATTGTTAACTGCAAAAATTCATTTTTACCAACTCACTTTAATGTTAAATAGCCAATTCTATTCAGGAATAATTTTACAAGCATGTATGAATGTATATCATGAGATATCAAACTAAAACCTAATATTTAAGTATGTCTACTTGTCTACTCATGTGTTAATATAATAAACGTGAAGAAGTTTAAAAACAATTATCAATCATGCAAATCTCACTAATCCAGATTAAGATGAAGAACGTGTTGTAAATGAAGGAGGAAGAAGTGTCCTAGATACACATTCCTAAGTATTTTTCAGGTTTTTGAGGTAACACAATGAAGGCATTGCTATGGAATTACTAATCATACGGGACATCAGAATAAACAGCACGTAAAAACGTCATGCCATATGTATGATTTTTCCATGTACTAAAGTAAAGCACAAAGCTATTCTGCACAATAAAGTGGCATTGATCGACACATACTCCAAACAACTGTGTAGATAAAACGAGATTAAGTGTAAAGCAATATTGGTTCAACACTTCGCATGGCGGCACGTCATATAAAACAAAGACTGGGAAGGGAATGTTTGTAAGGGAGGACGTGCAGACGCCTTTGGCGTACCTGTTCTGTGCGATGTTATATATGAATTTTGTTCTACGTAAACCAGTTGAAGAGGTTATACTTAGCCTCTTTATTCATTTATACGTAAGCTTTGGGAACGGAAATGCAAAAAAATATGTTACGGAATACCTAACCCATTTATTAAAACTATTTTTTTAATCTTTCCTGGAAATCACATTCTATTCTCTAGGAGTACAATTATCCCTCTACAACCACCTACATAAAAAGATAATTTAGAGAATATACCTATAATCCAGTGTATTCTCTTGGGCATCTTTTATGTACAAAGAATTTGTTATAAAACTGAATTCCTTTTTCCAGACATAAGGGATAGTGACTCACATTCATGACCCTCAAGTGTGTCATTATGTTGAAATGAGATTTGATAACAGAGTCATAACTTTAGGATTATTGTTATTACCATGAAATACTGTTAACTTTATATCGAAATATAAAAGAACATTGCAATTCCCCTAGATATATTTATTTACACTTTATTCAATCCATTTTACAGAGCCGCTTCTTTGTAATCGTGATAGTCACACAAACCTTACTTCTCAAGAACAATATATTAAAAATCTTGAGGTTGTAGAAAGAATTCTGTATTTTGATTTCAGTCCACAATAATATCAATTTCATTGATTATAAATGTAAAATATAGCAAGAAGAGCGGACCGATATACTTTATATCTTAAATGAGATGAGTGTTTTCAGTTTTGGATTTTTTGGGAGGTCATTCCTATGGTTATAGTAAATACTATGGTTTCTGTTCACAGGTTTTTACGGTTTTCGTCCTCTGTATGTTTGTGGTTTTTATACATATTTTTATTTTTAAACCCCATATATATATATATATATATATATATATATATATATATATATATATATATATATATATATATATATAATCTTTAAGCAACTTATGCACCAGTCTTAAGAATAACATGTTCGCTACTTAGGGAAACAGTAGTGGTGTGTAGTGACACTCGCATTAAAAGGCTTTTAAAATTTGGTAGCCAAAGTGTTATTGGTATATATTTGATGATTTACAAATATTTCCTCTAAAATCCGTTCTTTAAACACCTATTCGAAACAATTGTTTGCTTCCAGTTTACGCTGCAAAATACCTTAATAACTAGTTACGGAAGTTATTTTTTTCGGCAAACAAGTAGATACAAACCGTAAAAACATTTTCTACTGAATGAAAACCATAGAAAACCAATATATAGTGTGGGATATAATTAAATAATTACAGCTAAATGGATTTAATTTTCCTAAGTGTTGATTTGACCTCGTATATCTACTTTCCTTTCATGATGAACTTTTACCATTACATAGGTCCTGAACTTCAGCATTTTTAAGTATCACGGATATTTTTGTATCTTCTACAGTCGTGTGCTCAGTGCAAAATCTTTATCTTAATATTCGTATGATTAGTTCCAAGTTTATCATATTTTCTAATATATTTCCTCTCTATGTACATTATACTGATATTGACAAATTGCCCTGGACGCCGCGCACCTGAGATATAATAAAATAAATTATAAATGAAGTTACTTTTAAATGTAGCTTCTGTCATGTTTTTGGAGACAATAAAGAATAATGCAATCGTTAAATAATTATAAAAAAATAATAAAACTTAACTGAACTGGAAATATTTACAAATTAACCATGGATATTGAGTACGTGAATGATTAGTTTTGTAAACATTTATTAATCTCCTTCCGGTAATATGGCAAGACACCATAGGTCTCTCAATGAAGTGATAATAAAGATTATTGTTTCCAACTTTTATTTGTGTTATTTATGTACAAACATTTTAATAAATATTCCTCCAAAAAGGCTCATTTTTAGTCTTTTCGTATATTTTTTGCTTCCTATGCTGACAGAAAATATTTTAAATAAAGACAAGTTTTGGTCATTGTCCATTTTTATATTAGTGTTTTTGCTCAAAATGTGTATTATACCTTTAATATGAAGTTATAATAAATATAATATAAAATATTAAATATAATTAAGATGGTGTATCAATTATGTTTTACGATGGTTAAAAGGTTGTGTTTTTGTTGTGGTAACACGTAAATAATTACACATGACAATATTTCCGTTTGATTATATCATTGAAAATATGAAACATACGCCATATTTGGGGTCAGCGTTGGCGGCTTCACGGCCAACTCACAAAACAACTCTGATCCACACAGTGACTTCCAGTGGATCGTTATTTACTATTTTCAATTTGAATATAGACAGACTTAAGGTGGACTTTCAAATTATATTCCAACCATCTAACTCCATACATGCCAAAGCTATGAATAAATACATGCAATGTTAGAAATCTGCTTACGTCTTCAACTGGTGGGAGAGAATATAAAAGTTCTTATCGCTCAGCCAATCAAACTTCATAGAGACTAATTTTATATATATGAATACTTTTTAACATACTTATTACTAATAAATTCATAGCTAAATGTTTTCATACTTCTTATAGACACAATTATTTACACACTGAGTTTATTTTCATCTACAAAATTATGCAAATAGATTTGCAATATACGTAAATGTCGCTTTGCTGTTTTGAAAGCTAAAATTTGTAAACGTAGAAAATTAAATGAGGTGAATGCTTCTCGTTTCATCCTGCTAGAGAGTGCGACAATAAATTAAAAGCAATCTTGTGTTGATGTATTCTGTAAAATGTGCAAATAAAAAAATTAAATCACATATCTTTTTGTTGTATCTAAGTAACGAGTCAGCCATATATTTAAAAAATATGGTCAGTGCCAGGAATAAAAGCTTAGCGTCTTTAAATTTGTTGAACAAATCTTTGTCAACGTAAAAATTGTAAAAGTTATTTCGTGCATGGCATTCGAACTCGATATGAAATATCTATTAATTAAAGGATAACACTTATATTTGGGGAAAGAGTGGATGCCCGCGTGTGCCTCATCATTACTCGAAAATTTCGTGGCGTTGAGGTAAAAGTTTGATCAAATGGTTTATTTTACTACAAATCGTGTGTTTTTAGTTGACGTGATTTTTGTCTCTTAGCCTACAATGAGGCAATATAGCCTTCGCCGGCGTTGAACGGAAGAGGGAGAAAGATAGTTGGCTTCTTCTTTCTAAGGTAATATAAAAACACAATATTCCATCGACCATTCTCATGGTAATTGTATTATCAAATCCCAGACACTTCTAAATAACTTAAAGTTAATTTTAGAACTAGGAGCAAAAAATAAACAGCAAGGGTTGTCTCAAAACAGTTTCCTAAGAAGCCTGGTCTAAGCGATATGTTCAAATCACCGAAAGTGCGTTGCTCATTTGTTATATACGAGACCGGCAGTTTTAAATCGCATGACAATTACATTACAGGACTCTAAGTGCAAAAGTATCTGTGTGTTATGAGATAAATGCAAAGTTTTTGAACCAGTAGGTATTTAAAATCATAAAATTTCCAGTCTAACAGTTATATTTATACCTACCATTTATTTTCTGTCTCTTAATGCTTCTGTCCGCATAAAAAACCACATTTATAACGAAATGTTCAAGATTTCAATCATCAAATATAAAAGTAAAATGCCAATGAGTGATAAAAGTTCTACGCAGTTTTTCTAGTTCAAAAGTTCAGAACAGTTTGACATAAAACTTTATATTCCTGTTCCCTTACAACTTCGGAGCCCGCTAAAAGACTTTTTTTTATTTGACACGTAAAGATGGAGATATATAAAAAACCAAAATATTTGAAATGAAAATTTTTTCACATTCAGATTTTTGGAAAATCAATACTAGTATTTGGGTCCAAGATGAGTCTCATATATATATATATATATATATATATATATATATATATATACACACCCAAGATTATTGTTTTCATGAGCCATGCATGAAGCCATTGACATATTATTAGTGCCCCAGATTAGTCTTATGTGCACTCATGCTTTCATTACCAATGAGGAGAACAGAAATATCACACACGTGAATTCTAAAAACTTTGTTAAATTTGGATACCGAGGCATGAAAAAAATTTAAGATAGATTAGAATGTAATTAATTGCAATACTATCTGTATTTTCAACCACGAGATTACGAGCCTAGTAAAGTATGGAAAGTTTGGGTGTGAAAAATATATTCATTCAAACGACTATCTAGATCTTAGAGATTTTTATACAGGTAGTTCAAATTAAAGGTTATACCAATGCTACAGATAGAACAGCAACGAGCAAATCAGTAACGGACCTCCAGTTACATTCAAAGTAACATTTACAAACGACTAATTTACCAAAACATTTACGAAAACTACCAGATATAAATATGTTATTTACTTTTAACAGGTTTTAATCTGTTAAGTAAATAATATGAAAGCTATCTGTCAGAATGTTTAAAATTACAATTTAAGTCATGAAACCCTTTTGAATTCATATTTACTATTGAGCAACCTGATTAAGTTACATACACACTCATTTTCCATATCGTTCTCGAGGCTATAATCTGTGTACGTTCTAGTAAGCGAAATCCAAGGGGGTTCGGTATGCCCTATCCTTCCCATGTTAATTTGGCCAATTTTATGTACCTTTTTCTCAGTAACCTTTAAAGCTATCATCATCAAACTTTAGGACACTACTATTTAGACCTTTGTTAACATTTAGAGCGGAACAAAGTTAAAAAAAAGAAGTTTTTATTTAATTTGTTGTAAATAAAAAATTTATTAATTTTTTGTAAAATAATTTATAATTATAATTTTTTTTAATAAAAATTTAAAATAGATTTTTATAATGTATTCCGCTCTAAATGTTAACAAAGGTCTAAATAGTAGTGTCCTAAAGTTTGATGATGATAGCTTTAAAGGTTTCTGAGAAAAAGGTACATAAAATTGGCCAAATTAACATGGGAAGGATAGGGCATACCGAACCCCCTTAAGCCCCTAAGTAGATAATTTCATAATTTATAAGCTTCTTTTCTTTGAAAATTACTAGTCTAATGAAATTAAATTTAGTTTATTCCAGAGCCAAGTAAATTTAACTTCCAAGGTAACATAACTAAAGACTTGGTTATCATAACCCCTGCTTGTATTATTTTCAATGATTCCATATTCCATGTAAATATTCATTATTTTGAACAATCACTTCAATTTAATTGGGAGGTGAAACTCCCTCTTACAAAAAATCTTTATATGTTGCAGATTTGTTTCAATACATGTCACTCAGCTAATAATAATTATGTATAGCTATAGGTAATGCATAAAATATTGTAATTACAAGTATAGTGTAGGTATAATTAGTAGATATTACCTGATAAACATATTCATAAACTGATATTCATTCCTGTAATTTTATTATAAATGCTTACCGAACAGAGAAGTAATTACCGAAATAAATGGAAGCTTAACGGTACATATTTCGATTGTAGCTATCTATCGCTCCCGGGTGCTCCGCAACTAGACAAACTGTTATAATTTACCTACTTAGCTAAGTGGTCCTTAGTGATTTACAGGAATTCAGAATATAACCTAGTAGAGTAGTAGTTTCACAAACAACGTCGCTTCCTGTAGCTCTCAGATAGTAAAGAACTAGGTTTAACTAATTGTTACCCTTAAAACACTTTGTGAAAAAAGTGTAAAGTAAGGTACAGAAAATAAGACTGTACCCTAGTAGAGTGGAAGCTGACCATTACAATTTCACTAACAACGTAAGCTATTTTTCGCTCTCGGGCCCTCTGGATCACGGCTCGACTAATTATTACCCTCAACCTACTTGTCCTTATTGGCCAAATGGCCATTACTAATTTACACAAATTGAAACTTACCATAGCAGTCGGCTAACTTAGACATATTTAATTTCATCTCTTGATCATTAGTTTGTCAATTTCACAATCGAGACCCTTGTTCTTTATTCATCAATCGCAAACTCTTTTTACTCGTTATTTTATACAAAACGTTTTCTTTCATCCTAATAATATTAAGAATGCGAAAGTGTCTATATTTCCTGCATATATTATTCAACCGATTATATTTAAATTTTACTTTTACATTTTTAGGATCTTTGGTTGAATATAGGCGTATTTTTATTTCGAAAACCCTTCCAGGCTACGCCCGGATGTTTTTTTAAAACAAATAAAATCCCTGATCTGATAATAATCTGAAATAAAAATCTGATTTGTATCGCCTATCAGAGTGTATGAAGCCACAATGAAGTCTGTTACGTGACACGTCTACACCACGCATACTCATATTGATAGTTGGCATTAAGTGTCGTTTTATCACCTATCAGAGTGTTTGGAGCCACAATGAAGTCTGTTAAGTGACACGTCTACACCACGCATACTCATATTGATAGTTTTGCATTAAGTGTCGTTTTATCACCTATCAGAGTGTATGTAGCCACAGTGAAGTCTGTTACGTGACACGTCTACACCACGCATACTCATATTGATAGTTTGCATTAAGTGTCGTTTTATCACCTATCAGAGTGTATGTAGCCACAGTGAAGTCTGTTACGTGACACGTCTACACCACACATACTCAGATTGATAGTTGGCATTAAGTGTCGTTTTATCACCTATCAGAGTGTATGTAGCCACGGTGAAGTCTGTTACGTGACACGTCTACACCACACATACTCAGATTGATAGTTGGCATTAAGTGTCGTTTTATCACCTATCAGAGTGTATGTAGCCACAGTGAAGTCTGTTACGTGACACGTCTACACCACACATACTCAGATTGATAGTTGGCATTAAGTGTCGTTTTATCACCTATCAGAGTGTATGTAGCCACAGTGAAGTCTGTTACGTGACACGTCTACACCACACATACTCAGATTGATAGTTGGCATTAAGTGTCGTTTTATCACCTATCAGAGTGTAAGTAGCCACAGGTAAGTCTGTTAAGTGGCACGTCTACACCACGCATACTCATATTGATAGTTGGCATTAAGTGTCTTTTTATCACCTATCAGAGTGTTTGTAGCCACAATGAAGTCTGTTACCTGACACGTCTACACCAATCGTACTCATATTGATAGTTAGCATTAAGTGTCGTTTTATCACCTATCAGAGTGTTTTAAGCCACAATGAAGTCTGTTACGTGACACGTCTACACCACGCATACTCATATTGATAGTTGGCATTAAGTGTCGTTTTATCACCTATCAGAGTGTTTGTAACCACAGTGAAGTCTGCTAAGTGACACGTCTACACCACGCATACTCATATTGATAGTTTTGCATTAAGTGTCGTTTTATCACCTATCAGAGTGTATGTAGCCACAGTGAAGTCTGTTACGTGACACGTCTACACCACGCATACTCATATTGATAGTTTGTATTAAGTGTCGTTTTATCACCTATCAGAGTGTATGTAGCCACAGTGAAGTCTGTTACGTGACACGTCTAGACCACACATACTCAGATTGATAGTTGGCATTAAGTGTCTTTTTATCACCTGTCAGAGTGTATGTAGCCACAGTTAAGTCTGTTACGTGACACGTCTACACCACGCATACTCATATTGATAGTTGGCATTAAGTGTCGTTTTATCACCTATCAGAGTGTTTGTAGCCACAATGAAGTCTGTTACCTGACACGTCTACACCAATCGTACTCATATTGATAGTTAGCATTAAGTGTCGTTTTATCACCTATCAGAGTGTTTTAAGCCACAATGAAGTCTGTTACGTGACACGTCTACACCACGCATACTCATATTGATAGTTGGCATTAAGTGTCGTTTTATCACCTATCAGAGTGTTTGTAGCCACAATGAAGTCTGTTACCTGACACGTCTACACCAATCGTACTCATATTGATAGTTAGCATTAAGTGTCGTTTTATCACCTATCAGAGTGTTTTAAGCCACAATGAAGTCTGTTACGTGACACGTCTACACCACGCATACTCATATTGATAGTTGGCATTAAGTGTCGTTTTATCACCTATCAGAGTGTTTGTAGCCACAATGAAGTCTGTTACCTGACACGTCTACACCAATCGTACTCATATTGATAGTTAGCATTAAGTGTCGTTTTATCACCTATCAGAGTGTTTTAAGCCACAATGAAGTCTGTTACGTGACACGTCTACACCACGCATACTCATATTGATAGTTGGCATTAAGTGCCGTTTTATCACCTATCAGAGTGTTTGTAACCACAGTGAAGTCTGTTACGTGGCACGTCTACACCACCTATACTCATATTGATAGTTGGCATTAAGTGTCATTTTATCACCTATCAGAGTGTATGCAGCTTTAATAATCTACTGTATTTTTAGATTGTAGCTAGTAAATTTAAAATAATCTAAGATTTTATTCCATTGATTTAGAGAACAATGGCGGTAATTCAATAAAAACATGAGTAGGAGACTGGTATAATATTAGATATGCATATACTGTAAAACTCATTGAACTCAATCAATTAAACAAAATTTCTAATACTACTTATAATATTTATATCATGTTATGACTAAAGCTTTTTTAGAAATCAGGAATTGAGTAGATGAGAAATATGTCTTTGCGTAAATTTCTATGGGAAAAAGAAACTTAAGACTAACCCTGTTTCTTAAAGAATGGATCCATTTAACTATAAATGGCCAAATTGCCCTTATGCATAAACTTTAACTTAAATAATTCAAAAATTCTAATTTAGAATCGGAAGTATTTATTTTTTTTAATAGAATTAATATTGCTTATACGTGTTATAATAGTGTTGCTCTCATGTTAATAATAGACATATTAAATTTGTAACTAGGCTACGAATTGATGTAAATGCAGTCAAGCTAGTATAAGTAAAAGTACCTGACCCCTGGTGGTTGCTTGGACTGATTTATGTGACTTGAAAATTACTCTCTTCCATTCTTATCCCTTCTCTCCATCCTCCATGGATTACAGAATACGTTGCGTGCAACTAATACCAGTTTTAAATCTCCGTTATGGTTATGAATAAATACAGAGGATTAAACCATTGTTTAAGTTCAACAACTTTAAACAATAACAGATTTATTTACCTTTCATTTTTTTTCAAGGAATTATATGACATATGCTTCGGTTAAAGGTATGTCAGTATTCCACTTATTCTAAAATAGTATTGCTTTATTATTTTAACAAAATTCTAAAACAATCTATCATTGGTTAACATATACATAGCTTTCATGCTATGTATATGTTGTAAATATTAATAGCAGAGCAATTTTTATTTACATGTACTGCGTATTAAACTATTATATTTTAAATATTTAACGTAAATACGAAGATAATAACTTTTACTAATGAATCGTACTGAAATTTGAAAGGTAATTTATGCGTGTAAACTAATTAGCGTATAACAATTGTTTTATCGTAATAATGTTCAGATGCTATGGTTCTTCGTAAGTGGTGTCTATGTTGGATGGTTTTTATGTGCCGAGGGAAAGAAAATTATTCAGACAACTATCAGTACAGGAATTTTTACTCTGTAAGTAAAACGTTTAGGCTAATAAAGAACTTTTATACATCATACACGTCTCCTATAATGGGTTTGTTTAGGATCACGGAATTCTTGGTAAGCTCCTGCTATACAGGTGCTCGTATATAATAATTTAAAATACTCGTATATAGATATTTTGTATTATAACAACAAATATTTTCTGTCTTGTTAAAAAATTGTTTTTTTATGTATTTTTGTCCACAAAAATGACACTATATATATATATATACATATATACATATCACCGCTCTTAAATATATTGGGTGTACCAAAGCCTCTTTCGCCACCGAAATCCGATTTTCTACGTCTGTACGCCCGGAAATCGAACAAATAATTTAAGTACTGAGTAAATCTCCACTTCTGCTACCTATAAATATAGGTGTAAACCTGAGCAATATCAGTCCATTGAGAGTCAGAATAAAATATTTTGTCATTTTTCTGAGCAAGTAATGAAGTCAGTCCTATGTATTTATGGTTGGTTTATTACAAACCACGCACGCACATTTATTGTCATTTCCACACAAAACACATTACTTTTGGAATTATGTTTGAAAAAAGCGAATAATTTTTATTTCCCAAATACCAACAGTTAAAAAATATGTATATCTCAAGAAACCTTCTCTGAGCCTCGCCGTTATCGTTATTGTTCATTCCATCAATATCTCATGAAATGTAAATAATAGTTGTGACATGATTTATACTAAATTTCTGATATATTGTTATCTCAGCAATATCTCCTGTTACTACTTCATGCTGCGGACTCAAAGAGGATACGAGTTTCAGATGTAGCCCGCGATGTTGTCAGGCAGAGAGCGTTCTGCGGTTATGGAGTGATGGAGGTTGGACAGTCATACACAACATTCTACTTTATATCTCCAGTCTACGTCAGCAATACTTTTGTCGAATGTTTATGTTATAGTCTATTCACTTGCTCAGGACATGCTTCAGTAAAACACCAAAGTCCATATATTTCTTTTAAGCTGTAACTTAAATACCCAAGTGAGACTTAATATCTCATACGACCCGTTTCTAAACGGATAAAGTGTGGCTTTTTAACTGAATCGTACTATAATATTTTTTATAACATAAGGTTTAAAGTTATAACGTATTCAGTTTGTATTTTAAATACTATTTTAATCAAAGATGTAACCTTGGTGTAATACATAAGCTATGAACGTTGAGCTAATTTGTTATGATTTAATCATAGATTCACTACATATAATTTGATATTAATTTTAATACCAGAAGATATCACTGATAAAGATTATGAAAGCTTACTAATAAAATCGGATTAATTTAAAATATTTTAAGGGCCACGGATTATCAACGTTACTTTCATATAACAAGAAATGATGGTATTTAAGTTTGAAATAAATTAAAAACACCAGCGGTGTTGGGATATAGGTTTGGATTGAAAAAATTAAAATACAGATTGTGTACTTTGTTTGCATTGACTTGTAGATATTTTTGTGTGAGAAAAAATTTATTGTATTTAAAGGAGTGTAGAAATGCAAGACGAATGTGTTTGAATGTTTGGATGATAGATTAAATATTTATTGAAATTTCTGAGTACATTATCGCAGTACAATCTAACATTTTGTGTATAACGCAATAGAAATTTGTATTATCACTTACCTTGGTATTTGATCGTCTTGGATTACAGAGTTTTTGTTGAGCTTTACCTTGCTGTTTGGCTGATTAGGAGTTCTACTATTTCTTATTTGAAACTATTGTTAAAGTAAGGTGCCAAACACAAAAAGACAAACATAAAGGCTGTTAGCAATATTTTATTTAAAACTAAAAGCTAACATCAAACTGTTAGTGTTTTAGATCAACGTATTATATACGAATTAAGTGTATAAATGACTGCAGTGCCAAGATGTTTTACAACTATTGTAGTTATCTGATATGGGGAAAGGGTGATTACGATATAAATCTCGCTTCCGTCTGTTCGTTGTTCCCAGAGAATAGTTTGTTTCGGTTCAGTGTAACAATGGCTTTGCGTTACTTACCCGATCAAACTAGAATAATAACAGACCTTATGTACAGTTTGCTTATAACCTATTTCTTAATCCCAATAACTCTATATTCAAACAAAGTAACACGATTACATGCATTGGTCATGTCAGTTAAAAGACAATTTCCTACAACATATTATAATTGTCAGTAAAAAAAACTAAAACAACTTAACTTCTTAATACATTATAAAACAACCAGGTTGCCCAATTAGCCGTCAGTCAGGCATTTACAGACTCTGTAAAAACATATGCAAGGAGAAATAACTTAAGCCTCTTTCAAAATTTTAAATGGTTTGACTCTGATCTGATGTGCATAGGGAGTTTATTAAACAGATTAAACCCTGCGTGTATTTCTCATTTCTCTATACATTTTTATTAAAATGTACCCATAATACTTAATAAATTTAATCTGAATGACTACTAAATAGAAAAGATTATGATTTAAAAATGTTTGTTTAAAGTTTAAAAACACCATCGTTCACAAGCATGTCTCTATACTTACGTATTAGGACATTTAAATCATATAACAAAAGGTTTTAAACAGCCATTAAAAACATTACTTTAAATCAATTACAAACTATTGAGAAATGTTATTATAAACTTACTAAATTACTTTACCTAAAAAATTTCAAATCCAAGGGGAGATTTCAAAATTAACACTTCAAACACAGTATAATGTCATTACTGCAAATTATTGTTATTTATTGTAATGATGGATTTATATGTCTATTTACATGTATGCCGAATATAATTCAATTGATTAGAACGATCTCTTAATCAAATGTGCTTTGCTGATATTTAAAATCAAAGTAACACTTTAGTCACTTTAACATGCTCACTACGGAATGTAATTTACGAAGTTCATTAGTTTCAGAATCTGTCCCAAAGTGCATTTTCCACTAATTGGTGTTAACACTTCAGTATCAAAAAGTTCGATCATCTAGTTTCACTCCTCGTTAATATGTTATTTTGGCTATCAGTTAATATAAAGCTATTAGATAAACGAGAAGAAAAATATACACGTGTCAATCCGTACAATGTGACTATATATAAAAACTACAAAAGTAAGAATAGCCGAATGAAGATAAATTTGGTGTCTCACAATATTCTGTTGCATACACAATGTCACATATTTTTCAGTGCTTATGAAAGTTTTAACAAATTGCGAGCTTGTTTTACTACAACGCTCAAATATTTTTAGAGTTTCCAGTGCGAAGTAACAAGTTAATTTTCCTAAGCATTATAAACTTCTTCCCACTGACTATAATCAAAATCTAGTTTTTATTTCTAATCGTGGATATTTATACTATGTGGATATTATTGAGAGTTCATTTGTAAATTGATTTTATTGTTTAGTGAGGTTCAGGTTCAAGAATTCCTAAGAGTTAATTCATCTATTTTATAATAAAAATGTTGTAAAATTAAATTGATATATTTTGTTTTACTCTTCTCTTCCTTTTAATAGCAGTTTAACTACTAAGACTTTAGAGCAGCATTATTTGGCTACATTATTAATCCTATAAATCAATCTCAAAATGAGACTTAAAATTGAATTAGCTTCATATAAATCCATAAAAAACATTATATATATATACAAATGTGTGTGTGTGTGTGTGTGTGTGTGTGTGTGTGTGTGTGTGTGTGTGTGTGTGTGTGTGTGTGTGTGTGTGTGTGTGTGTGTGTGTGTGTGTGTGTGTGTGTGTGTGTGTGTGTGTGTGTGTGTGTGTGTGTGTGTGTGTGTGTGTGTGTGTGTGTGTGTGTGTGTAAACAAAAGTCATTTGACAAGTATTTGGTCTGACAGATACGGTCAAATACAATGTAATTGAATCGAAAGAAGTAAGAGCTCTGTGGTGTAATGGTAGCACGTTCACCCGGCAAGTGAGAGATCCGGGTTCGAGTCCAAGCGGAGCAAATACTTTTTTGTGCTTTAATGTTTATTGAAATTAAATTAGGCGATTGCCACTTATAAAAATGTTATAAATGTAAACAAAAGTCATTTGACAGGTATTTGGTCTTCCGATCATATGTAAGTTTGGTTATTCAAACGCATATGTGACAGATACGGCCAAATACAATATAATTGAATCGCAAAGAGTAAGGGGTCTGTGGTGTAATGGTAGCACATTCACCCGGCAAGTGATATATCCGTTTTATTTATTTATTTATATTGCTTACCCTAAGAACAATTATTCAAAAGAAAACAATAATAAAGTAAACTTGCTAAAATACTTGTACTCTGTTTGAATGACCAGTACATTACCAACTGGTGTTTGTTAAACATTACAGTTACATCACATATTCAATAAAAGCCAATACGCTGGAAGTATTTGGTAGCCAAACAACTGATTGTTTGTTGATCTCTCTGAAAAATGTGTTGACCCAATGAAGCACCCTCGTATGTAAGGTATCAATATTTATGGAATTACAATAACACAATAATGGAATGCTAAATATATTTCAGTTCGAGTTTCGGTCTAATGAATAAATGAGAAAGAAAACTGATGTTGCAGTGGAAATAGGTACATCATTTGTATTTTTTTTCTTTCATAAAGTGAACTTTAACCTTATGAAGACAGAAAAGTTGAATAATTGGTGAAAGCGCTTTGAGTTGTGTTTTCATATGTAAAATAATGCACGCATTCCACATAAATATAAACTATTGATCTCCTAACATTGCAAAGAGAGATAATTACACTGCTTAAAAACAAGAATTGAGAGACCAATAATAAAAATATTAATCTTAGTAGGGAATTTCTTTTACTACATGTATTTCTAATGAAATATTGAAATAACACACTAAACCTAAGGGCTATACATATAAGACTAAAACCCATCCTAGAAAATTCAAATTAATAGGTACATTATTTAGTTCTTGTTACGTTACTTTTATTGTCACTTAATATAATAAAATTCTTACCTAAACTTTCTTCCGACGGGGAATGTTTAACTGTTTATTAGGGTTTAATTAATTATAATAGCCGCATGTAGTATTATAGTTATAGTAATGTAGAATTTTATATATGAAATACCTTGCAATGGATGATAATATGTTTGATTGTTTGTTAGACCCCTACTACTGTTTTACATTTATTTATTTGTTTTCTTACGAGGCTAAATTACATTGAAGGGAACAAAAGAACATTAATTTTTGCCCTATATTAATATTTATTTTATATATGATAAAAAAAAAATGTTAAACAGATTCAAGCGATGGTCATGATTACAGGAAATCTTATGAGCTTAAAATTAAAAATTTACTATTAAGACGATAAATAAAATATTTTACAATATTAAATAAAAATGTATTTCTTATCTATAACTTGAGGTACTTTACCACATAAAACTATGCGAGGAGGACAAAGTTACTGGCTGTGAACTGGAAACTAACTTGAAACTAAGTCTCAATTGTTTATTTACTGCTCAGAGTGGCACAACTTTGTACACACGTGATAAAGTAGAGGGAAGTTGAAGCAAACAACTTTAATAACAAACTTTAAGGATTTACATTTATATCGCGTTCCTGAACAATAAGTTTGAAAAGTTTCCTGAAAGGAATTTCGGTAAACATAAAAAGTTTTTGTAAAATACCACGAAAGTATAGGACTAAAGTAGAAATACCACAATGTATCAAGCGTTTGCCATAGCAATAATAGTTTACATTTTTATAGTTAACTATAAAATGTAATATTATGATTATTAAAGGAAGTTTATTCGAAACCATTCTTATGAGAAGCAGTTTTCAATCCTTTGCAACTTGTTTTAACAGAATTGATTACATGAGGTTTTGTGTAATTTTAGTTATCCCTTGGAATTGGTCAACTCAAAAGGTAATTTAAACATAGAATTACGTAACCCTATTCTATTTGTCAATATTGTCAAAGAAATAGATTCTTGTCATGGATTCCTTATTTTTCAATGAAAATCTCTTCTGAATATATATATATATATATATATATATATATATATATATATATATATATATATATATATAACATATAGTTTTAAACTGTAAAAATATTAACTGTTTTGTGAAGAAATCACGTTTAATATAAGATATCGTACCAGTGATCCCAATGTCTGAAACACACTCTTCAAGAACCACCATATTACTTGTATGGTGTTAAGATAATCATAGTATCATAACATGGAAAATCATGAATTTATAGCAAATTTCATTATCTTTCTGGTAACTGATACAACGATCAAGTAAGCTTGTTTATAATAAGTGAATATTATGTATTGTTGATACTGATTTCAACATCCCTTGATCTTAATGCTGTTATTGTTTCTTCCGGCCAACCGATATCTGAGATAAATTTAAAACATCACTTCAATAAATGTAATGGTTCCATAATTCACCTGTTAATCGCTTTTGTGTTTTTACAAATATTTATTATCTATTTGTCGTTAATCTTGTACGTTTGTTGCGTACTGTTCTGAATCAGGTAATCCACCGATGTAGGTTTTGTCTTGTATTTTCAATGAATAAAATATATAGATAATTTAGCTTTTCTTTGATACAAAAAACTTTAACGTCCAGAAAAACATCAGGTCTTAGAATCATATTATTCAAGAAACATCGAACTGCAGTATACGATTTTTAAATATTTGTATGCACTGAATATTTGTATATTTAGTTAATGGTTTCATGTTTCTGGAAACTTATGTGTGTAAAAGCACGCCGCCCAAGTAACATTTTATTAACAATTGAATATATGTGCTGGTAATGGAATCAAAAGTTAATACTCTGTCGGTGAAAATATTTCGGATACCTTAAGAACATTAATTTAATAAACGTAAAGGTTCTCTTGTACTTACCAGTGTTACTAGCTTTCCTTAAATAATAGGCAAATCTTATGTATGTGTCGTGAATGCTTTTGTTTGGTGTTGACATGCTAAACCAGAGTGAATAATGATTGTTGCTAGGGAAATATGTAACTGTCTCGGGAATCAATGTTACTATTTCCTGCTGTACGATTTTGTGATTAGACTTGAGATTATATTCTCATCAGTACAAGCGGCTATCACAATCAATCTGTGCTCACTTGGAAATAGTAGTGGAGGAATGAGCACCATGTGCATCTCAATAATATCTAAAGAGAAAATGTTCCAGAATTAATATTTAAATAGGGGGAAGTAAAATTCAATTAGTACTTATTTATATCCGTACTTATTCTTATTTAACTGTAGCTGCAACATATTATTAGGAGGTTTTACTTCTGTCTGGCTTATTCATCCAATTAAACATTCACTAGGTAAAGCAAAAACCGATTCATCACTTTCATATTTTTAACTCCATAGATGTCCAAAAGCGTCACACGATAACTAAAAATATAGAGTTTATTGGGCTAACCGGGTTATTGATGTCTAATTTATTTCGGGTGGGGGGGGTAAATATTGGGTTAGGTGGAGCTTTCTTAGTGTTAAAGGCTTTTGCTAGCTAGAGTGTACTGTCCCCAACCCCCTTTGACTGTAATGCTCAAAAAGAACTATTCTCCCCTTCAACGAAATTTAAAAAAAATTCTCTTCGGATCTCGACAGTAGGCGACTCCTATCATCAAACTTATCCATCCTAAATACATTGTTCCTGAATTAGTAGTATGGTTCATTTAGGACTTGAGTGGTTTCAACATTTACTTATCTTAAATAAACAGAAATATTTTAACGAGACTTAATAATTATTGCTTATTACTAACAGTGCTCGATTATTAAATAATAAGTAGACGATTTGTTTAAATAGCTTAACGAATACGACTCAGCCCAATTTATCAACTCTTTGTACTTTCTGATATTTATGTTTATTTATTATTGTTATTTGTTATTTTTCTTCCTTTCATTGTTAATTTGTAATTCATTAAATGAACACAGGCCATAAGTTTACATATTCGTATTAAGCATAACACCTATTAAATGTATCACATAACTACCCTCATTTATAACGTTTTGACTTATAGTAGACATAAGTTCAAGTTTGGTCAAAATCAGTTCATATTTTTAAATTGATTGCATAAAATACCCAACTTGTAATAAATATTTTAATTTTTTATGTGCTTTTCATACTATTTGGATGTATTTCTGTCTGCAAATAAGTGCAGTTAATGATATCTTAATATAATACTTATATACAATATATACTTAACATAAATACTATTTATTTTAAACTGGAACGTAACAATTAGACGATCTTAACAACGCTAATAATATGAATATAATATACGTTCTAACAAAACTCTAACAACAAACTTCAGTGTTTTGTTTCTTAGAGCCTAAATAAATGCAAGGATAGTTTCTTTGTGTTGAGATAATTCTTTCAGTTTACCCTTGATCTGTCTGCATTAAAATAATTTTTAAGCTATTAAGCCAATTTTTGAAAATCTTTTTAGTGGCAGCATTTACCAATGAAACTGTTTGGTTAATTATGCAAAGTAAATCAAAAGATTTGGTTAATAGCAATGTACTGAAACAAAATTACAGCAAACTTCGAGTGTTGAGATTAGATAACTTGCTTATTTCAAATTTAGTCCGATAATTTAAACCAAAATTTAGTCTAGTCTCGAGTTTATTTATAATAATGTTTAGCAATGGAAAAGTGTAAATACATTTTTAAGTTATAAACGATTTGATAGCTGGTAATCATTAAAGTAATAATTTCAAATAAATTTTATACTTAATAAAGACATGAACATTCCCCAGCCAGTTGATATATAGGCTTCGCTAACGCTCGGAAAATGTTAAAGAAAACTTTTTTAAGAAAAGAGGAACAATACAGGATGAACCTATAACAGCATAGTTGTTGGAGCTTTTTTTTGTAACGTTTCTTTGCAAAACTCGACATAGTCTACATTTGAGAAAGACAGTAATTAATTTATCTGAATCTAATATTTTATAATAAAAATAAATCAATGATATGTCAAATACTTATTGATACTTGGATGACAGCATAATGATTCCAAGAATGAAAACGTTATTGTAATAGTTTCATTAAAAAAGAGGGTTAAAGTGACCAAGCTGTTTTCTTGGGTAAGCGTATTATGCAATTGACATACAGTAAATATTTACATTCGAGAGTGGAAAAGAATAAACTTTTGCTAAAATAAAAAAACATTGTTTTTGACCACGAATTAGATAGAGGAATATTTATAAATAGTATATATGTTTTCAACCTCCATAAATATTTTATATTGGGTTTTATCCGAAAAAGAGTTGTTTAATTAACTTTTCTCTTTCAAAGTAGCTCAAAAGAATCAAGTTATGTCTTTCAACAGAGATATTTGCTTTGAAAGGGATCTCCACTCACACAATATTCTACGTACTTACTTGTTTTTGCATGTGTTTCTATTAAAATTTTGGTTGTGAGGTGACATTGTTCCAGGTCAACAGAATTAAATAGAAATGATTGCAGTTATTTGAGATAAGCTGCCCTATAATTTGATACTTATTTATTACATATTTGTAAATATGCTTTAAACATGCAATGTATAGACATTTTTACAGATTTAATATTATGTGGGGCATCTAATTTTGGCTATGTGAATAATTATTAATTTTACACATAACGTGGCTATTGAGAGAAAGGTTGATCAATGTAAATCTTGAGTTCAGCTCCATGTTCCTCTTAGTGCAGTGTCTGAAATATGACGCTGTCACAAAAATTGAATCCTGGAATTTGGAGGTTTCTTCTGGAGAAATCCATAAAAATGTCAACGACGGAGATCTTCACAATAAACTCTGTTACTAAGCTCAAGCACGCTAAACTTGATTTATGAAAATATTCAGATAACACGAGAGTTCTTCAGGATTGCATTACACTGTAGTTTGCTAAGGTAAATAGATCATCAACTGATGTTGTTTCGTTAGAGTGTTCTGCCTCGTTGACATAATCTCATTATTTATTCAAAATCCGTTTGTTCTCTCTTGCTCAGTTATTGCAAATAGACTTTAATAAATATCTAGCTATTAGATAGTTAACATTGTAGCTTTCTAGTATCTTTCATATGTATGAAATTTTCACTTTGATTGACATAATTTTGCTATTGTTAAATATTATTCCATTATTTAATCAATATTTATTTTTATATATCTTATCTATCTCACTATATCTTGTAAATATATACTAATAAAAATGGTTATCCCACTAATATTATAAATACGAAAGTTGGAATGTTTGGATATTTGGATGTTTGTACGTTTAGATGTTTGGAGGTTTGTCCTCGAATCACGCTGAAACTGTTATACGGATTGTGCTGAAATTTGGAACAGGTATAGCTTTTGGTCTGAATAAACACTTAGAGTGCTTTTTTCCACCCATAAAAATTTATTTTACCAAATAAAGTAGAATTCAAATTTAAGTATTAATTTGAATTACATTGGAATGTTATGATATTGGAGTGTTTTACATTGGATCTGGCAGGTTGCTCTACGACACGTAATATAAATTGAACTGATACTTAACAGCTGTTAACACTTTCAGCTGAAGTTCATCAATGAGGCAGAAACATGTGTTTACATTTAAATTTTAGTAATTATTGAATTATTTTAAAGTGCTTAATAAGTAGTGTAATGCAGATTGCAAATACGAAGTACTTTAATTTTAAATTTAGATTGCATCAATGATCAACAATCCATCTAATACAATAGAAATGCTATTTAGGCCTATACGTTGTTATAACAACTACCTTATTATATAAAGCTGTGAATGTTTGCACATAACGTAATATAATCCGGTTAGTTCCTTTAACATTGTGTATGGCCTTTTTATTGTCGTTATTGAAAAGCAAATGGAGATAACATTGCCCTAATACTTGAAGCATATACCCCTAATACATACTTAGTGATCGGTATAAATATCGAAATCTCTTAATCATCAAAATTTAACCTAAGTTATATTCCGAAACTAACATATGAGACCATTGTTTTGGTTAGTGCAACAGCATAAATCAATTGTGGAACTGTAAATAGATTAGACGGGGGATGAATTTAAACTACCAGAACAGACTCATATTGACAGCAGCAACTTTTTAATTGTACGATACACTTTCGTCATTGGGATAAAAAGCTAACTCTTATTGTTACTGAAGCCATCGAAGAACTTCAATAAATTATTATGGAATGTGGGAAGGAAATACTAATCTTATAAAACCTGTTTCACTATACGACTTCAGGATCCCAAACGTCTGTTCTTTAAACTTAAATCTAAATTGGTTCAGGAGATTGGAATAGGTTTGAGTGACTATAGATTATCTCTAGACTGTTTATTATGTCATAGAAAAAGAATACATAGATATATTGTCCAGTTTTGCAACAGAAAATTGCGTGCGAAACCGCGGGTAACTGCTAATATGTTATAATTCTAAAGATTATGATATCAATTCAAACAAATATTGCATACCCCATATGTTTTACTAAATCTATCCGCACAAAATAAAAAACTACGAACATTTTTATTTTAAACTTATGAATATTAAAATATCTCTTTCTTAGAAGGGAACTGATTACAATACAAACACATTGAATTAAATATAGCTCTATCTAGTCACACAGCTGTTGAACTGCATTTACAGTTTTAAAATGATACCCTACTATGTACTAATATCTACTATCGCTCTGGAAGTGTACTGCATTATTTATGCAACGATTAATTGCAGTTTCTTATAATGATTCATTACAATTGATAACTTATTGCCCTGAAAGTACATTCTCCTATGACGTTCTTTGAAATAATCTAAGTAATAGATCTCTGAATCATCTATCACCCTAAATATCTAAACATTTTTTATCAAGGTCTGTCCACTTTAGGTATATATTGACCAGGCTAATCAATGATTATCTTATAAGGCCAGTGTAACCAGTTAGGACATCTTATCATATTGATGTTATTATATTTCCAATGCCTTCTTCTAAGCAGAAAATATTGTATACGACTAGCAGAAAAATAATAATACAAACTACTGAATAACCCACAGCGCTCTTATCACAAAGTCTCGTCAAGATAATTCCAATAAATGGGACACAGAACTAAAACTTTGTTTTTGCACTATACAATTTTCACGTAATAATGGGAATATATAGGCTAGACGAAAATGCCAGTATATTTTTGATAATTTAAGAACATAATAAAATGTTAATAAAGGTCTAGTGTAGTAAACACTGTTGGTCTGAAAATCATCATATAGAATAATACAAAGCCAACATAATACCCGGAGAGGAGTGAGGCTTCATATATAAGTAAACCATTGGTTAAGGTTAGGCCCCTTTTAATACCAAAATAAAAAAAGAATTAACTAGGAAATCTGTAATAAATATTTTAACAATCAAACAAACCTCAACCAATAAAATTTTTACACGCACAATAACAGTGAGATGTAGTACATAATATAAGGCTGGAGGTGTCTGTCCTTTCCCAATTCCAGTCCCTATCATCACCTTGCTGATGTTTTTGTGTTGCCGCGACATCACAGGCAATGCAGACATTGAGTTCCTTTGCATTGAGTTCTCTTGGCGCTTTTGTACTGACATTGTTTGGATGTTTTCTCTTTAGTCTTGACCTTGTGCAGTTCATGTAATACTTAATAATTTATTTCACTCAAGTGACAGTCCTTTGCCGCATTTATAGATCATTATATCGTAGGTTATTTTGTTACAACTGAAGAAAAAGGGTAGACTTCAATCCTCGAAAAGTAAAAATTAACTTTATTTTTGTTACATAAAATGACGGTAAATGTCCAATAAACAATATTCTAAGAAATAATAATAAGGATTTTGGATATTTCCTATAATTTTATGTAACAAAAATGAAATTAATTTTACTTTAGCTGGTTTTGCATACTGTAATAAAGCTGAAGGATATGAAACACCTACCTTTAGAATAAATTCAATAATCAATATTCTAAGAAATAATAATAATAAGGATTTTGATTTTATTCTGAAAGTAGATGTTTCATGTCCTCAGCTTTATTACACTATGCAAAACCAGCTTCCTATTAAAGTAATGCAATAGTTACGACACAACAGTTTTCATACAAACAACGTATCTGTATTTTATAAAATAAATACGAAAATTTAACTTAATTACATAAAACTAAAACGAATATTTAATACTTTTATTTTTTGCGAGGCCTTTCGATAGCAAGGCTATCTTCTTCAGATACATTGCTTAAAACTGGGGATCTTTTTTGGCATATGCTTTTGTTACTACTAGAGCACGGGTAAACACAAATTGTCCAGATTTTCTATCGATACTATACCTGTTCGTGCCTTGCATTGTTCGTGAAAAATTATTGTACAAGCCAGGTCTTCTACTACCACCAGTACATACAGGGAGGTTCACTCTAGTACATGCGATTTTTTAGGAATACGAAAAATGTCCAAGTTTGTTGAATAATTTGCATCTTAATTTAGATTGCTGATCTATAATATCAATATCTGCCAATTTACAAACTTACCATTTATTGTTTTACATTCTATGGTTAATTCTGAACTATTCGTTTGTAAAACCACAACTAAAACCAATTCTTAGTGCATAAAATTAAATATAAAGTCACACTTTTTAAGAATTTACAAAGTTTTCAAATTCCAATAATGGCCAGAGAAATTAAATATTTTAGGAAACATTTATTTCCACGGTTTTATTTTCAAAATACCAGAAAATTTCTCCAGTTATATAGAATTATAATGAACTAAAATTTTAAAGAGATAAATGAAAAACTATATTTTTACTGACCAATTGCAGGCTTACAATCACCTAATTCTGAAATACATTTTACTTCATAAATGGGTAACCTGATCAAGTTTTATGTTGTTTTTTGACACAATTCAGAAGTATAGGTCTATTATGAGTGTTAGGTAACTGCTATACAAATGTACCAATAGTCTAAATCTATCTTTACTCTTAACCAAAGGGTCTATAAATTAATTTTAGCATGACAATGATAATATAATAGAAAATATGTAAGCCTCTATAGAGTTCGATTAACAAAGTTCATTTCCGTAGCAAATTAATCTTGTATCTAATTTAACAGCATATCATATTTAGAGAGCCTCGTATATTAAACTTCCCAGGTAACTAAACTTCTAGATGACGTCACCTCCGGTTAAACCACTTGCTAATCATTAGCTCCCAGAGATTTCCAATTATAACATCTCAAGAACACATACATTATTTTGGATTTATACCAGGTCATACAAACTCTGATGAATGTTTAATTTGTTATTAATTTTGGTACATAAATATTAAACACAATATCTATTTCCAAATTTATATAACTTCTCATTTCAAAACAGTTACATTTATAGTATTACTTAGCAACTGGAACGTAATTGGTCCGGAACAGTAATAAAATGTATGATAATGTATTTCCATTTGTGTATATGTTACAAATATCTCTTATAAAATTACGAAGCATAATTGTACTACTACATTGAAATTGTTAGTATTGCATTTGTATACTATATAATTTTAGTAATTACGCAAATAAAGACGAATGGAAAAAGGTCAGGGAACGTCACACTGAAATATTAAAATAGGTGTATGAATTTTACTAGACGAATAATTAATTAGTAAGTACAAGAAAGCCTAATAGAAGTTGATAATTTAATTGAGGCAACCGGCTACAAGGGACCTAATCAACTCTGAGTACAATAGAATGCCTTACTTTATATTGTAAAGTGAAACCTTTATTTTACCTTGTGGAGATTACGGTAAAATGCAATAAAGTAATCTTATTCAGCTTAGTATTGTTTTTGTTTCGAAAAACTATTTCAAACGTCACACCAAATATTGATTTACTTGCTGAACTTTCAGTGATAATAAAAGTCCTTTACAAGACCTACATGGATATAATGTACGTAACCTATTGATTATGCCGTTAAATAATAGTTTAAAAAACAATTTTGGATTTAATTTAAATACCAATAAAATTATGAATAATATTATGTGTAAAGCCATAAAAAACCTATAGAATCACTATTTATGAACGTAAAGATTTCCTCAGTAACCCTAATTTGTATCAAAAGTGTTAAACGATATTTTGTAACGATTAAAAAGTGTTGTATATTTTTCATAAATAATTACTAAGAAAGCAAGAATATTTAACTTGGCTTAATTCTTTCCATTTTCAAACATTTCAAACAGACTGCAATATTGTTTTTGGTGTGGTGTTCTGCTGTTTGATGGGATAGTGTTTTCTTTTAGGTGTTTGAGTGATAGCTACTTACTCATTCTGAACATTTTTATCTCGTGTTTTATAATGAATTGAACTTCAGCCGAGGAAGAAACGTTATCTTACCCTGCTAAAAAGAAGAGGATGTAACAGATCGGGTTTTTATATGTAAGAAACAGATTAGGTTAAGTTTCATATGAAATAGGTAGCGATTGTCAACGGTATCGATTAAATTGTTGTCAGATGGAATTTTTACCCTAATATGCATCATACATTTTATTACCAGCGAACTAATTCATGGATTGAAAAATATCAAGATCATTTTTCCAGTATGAGGACATTCCTTTTTAAAAGGCGATAAGAATTTAGGTCTGTGGAACTTGAAAGGAAAATGAAAACTCCGGAAGATTTTGTGTCTCTGATTATAAACTCACGAAAAAACCATCTCAATACATTTCATGTTCCACTTTAAAACGAATATTTAATTACAATAAAAACCTAATGTCACCTATTTAAGATCTCATTAAAAATGAAGATTAATATCTGTGGTATAACCTTGTTAAAGGTGTTCTATCAGTTTCACACGCTAATTAACAAGATATAATAAGTCTTATGAAGTATTGTGGTCCAGAAGCAAAACTTGTCTTGATCAGTATACCTCATGACTTTCAAGTATTATAACCTCCAACTATAATACTGACATAATATAAATCCAATAGTTCGTGATTATTTGTGTCTATATCTTACTGAACAAAGTTTCAACCTCTAAGTTTCACCACCCATTCCTATGGCCGTGAATAATCAAATTTAAAATTACCGTAAGTGAAAAGAATGAATTTTGGTTATGAGAACCGTGAAATAACATTTTAGAGGCTCGATTAAGAAGGACCACTTCACACTAGGCAGTGAAGACGCCAAACACACTGATTTTAAACAAGAGTTCACCAGGTTACACATAATGAGTTTATGAACAGTGCATATTCAAATAAAGTGCAGAAAATAAACAGTTTACCTTTGTTTTCATGAGGGGTAACCGTAGTCTGCTGTTTGTTGAGGGCCAGGTTGTGATCAGGAAGTGTGGAAATAGGCTGCTGTCTTGTAGGCAGGCGTGAAGACGGAAGATGTCCTTCACGGATTCACTCACGCACAATACGACCGCAAACGAATAGTTCATAACACTGTGGCCAGTCCTGTAGACCACGGTAGACGCGGGTGTCCGGGAACAGAGACGTTCTAGTAGAGATTTGCCAATCCAGAGCACTGACTTTAATGTTAATGTAAATGTGCAACAAATAGAGATAAAAACTACTATTTAAATGAGAGAGTAACACATGGGGCATAAAGTCACGTGTTGAGTAAGTATGGTCAGCAGTGGCTGAGAGTGTACGTGCCCCAGGCGGGATTTTTAGTGTACTGATCAAGCGTGCCGTCGCTTGGAAGGTGGGCAATAACACGGAGCCTTGATATGTCAACCGTTGTGATTGGTTGGTGAGTGTACAGTAAACAGCTGATTCGTGAAACAATGGTTCATTGGTCTGTCACTGTACGTGAATATTTTAATCCAGTAAGGAATGGTATTGTAGGCACTAGGCCGCAGAAAGAGATATAGAATTAATGCAGTATATACAGTTTAGTAAAATAAAGGCAAATATAGAGTATAAATTGCCCAAAAAATATATACATAATTATTGTTCAATAAAAGTAGCCTTTTCATATTAGGTAATTAAAAACAAGTTATTTAATGCAATAATACTTAACAGTAAGTTCTGGTAAAATAAATATTTCAAAAGTTTGATATAACCCAATTGACATAACCCGACCTAACTTATATTCTTTTACTACACGTGTGAAGCAGCTCTTAATACAATAAAATCTATAAAATAAACTTTCAATTTTTCCTCTTTATAGCGTTGATAAATTCTATAATATTCCTATAATGACCATGAGTCATTATTAGTTTTTTAAGATATAGATTGGGTTTTGAAAGTAAGTACCTGCTATTGCATCCAAGATTAGAGTTATTAGCTCATTTAAATGTTTAGATTTATAGAAGACACATAAAAAATATAGCAAGTACTGGTGAACTTTTAACTCATTTTATTCCAAGAGAGAAACAGCTTGAAGTTAATTTTTTACGATGAAAGGATTGTGAAGGAAACATGATTTTTCCGGACATTTACCATCTTTAAGTGAAACAACGATTTTTTGTTTCACTGAACGATGGCAAATGTCCGGAACAAATCCTGTTTCATTTATAAAAATAGTGTTTGTTTACATACTTTTGGATAGGTAGGCAATAACCATTACCCTACATTTCTAAACTAATATGTAATGGGTTGCACGTATTACGGTTTCAAAACACAAGCTTCAGACAGTTAATGCCCTCCTCGCATGTTAATACTCTAGTTCTTTAATATTTAGTTAAATTATTAGTATGTGTCACTATTATTCTAAAGCTCATTTTATGCGTTTTACAATTAATATGAAGAACTTAAACAACCCTACAATATATGTAAATGTACGTATAAACAGTAGTATATTTTAAAATTGATTCTTATAACTGCTGCAGTTCTGAATATACAATTTATGAGATAATAAAGTAAAAGTAAATATAATTTTGTCTTAGAAAGAAAAATATTGAAATAATTGTTCTCGCAAAAGTTCTTTTTATTCTTCAATTGAGAAGTATATACATAAATAAAACCTCAAGTGACCATTTGTCTCAAATGTTAAAACCGATTCATTCATGTTTTGCCACTAAGTGTGGGTTTGCTTGAATAAGAATAAATAAGGTTCAACAGTGCTGTCCTATTGCCAGATTAGTTCATCAAATATTTTGAAAACTGGACAATAGTTGAACACTTGTTCCATTTGTAAAAGAACTTTGTAACGATTTTATCTATAGACGACGGCAAAAATATAGAATTATAGGGTCAAAAATTAACACCTCTACAACAGGTTAACATTCAACATTTATTGTTTAAGTTAACATTTTAGGTTCGAAGTCAAAGGAGCTTTCACCTAAATAAATCATGTTAAATGAAGACTGACTTGTTTGACTTAAATTTAACTTTGGTTTAGAGATTAAGACTCTTTCTATTTATAAGTAAAAATCTATTTTTAATAAATAAAGTTAAAATTAAATTTATAGACATATAAGGAAGATATTCAACCAGATTAACACAACCTCCATAACTTCCTAATGTTTTCTGTAAGCTAAAAAATTACTAAAACATAATTGAAACAGCAAAAGTTGTATGGATGGATTTATTTTTCCGAATATACAAAGACTATAATATTTAAGCAACTGAGTACGTTTTTAGATTGTATCAATTGTTTGTTTTCTTTCGTAAAATATAGTTTTTTTATTTCATAAGACAAATTCATAAAACAAATACGCTATGGTGAATTATTTAATATTACCATATTTACATGTTTAATAACATATGATATATTTTATATTTTAAATCATTACATGCTAAAAAAATAGTAATAATTTTAGGCATATTAATTTAAGTTTTATGTTATTTTACGACTGATACATTTAATAACAGTTTGTATAAGTGTTTCATAATCTGTGGTTGAATGCTACAAATGTAAATACATACAATTTATTTCATATAAGAATTAATTATAAATTTAACAATTTATCCTCCAATTTCTATAAAAAATGATCTCGTGAAAAAGTTTCAAAGTACATTAAACCTTTTTTTGTTCTTGTACTAATACAGTTACTACAAATACAAATTATTATACAAAAATATATGTTATCTTGAACATAATACTGTAGGAATCCCAGTTACTCCTTAATACTTGTACAGTTTTGTAGTTTGCCCAACCTCTACCAATTATAACCGTCCTAATGGATTTAATCCACGCTGCTCTAACAACATTCATATTTAAAAGAGCGCTTTGCAACCCTTGGAACAAGATTAACCAAGACTCGTAATTATACTCTGTACTAGTTTTGCTTCTTGTAATTAATTGCTTATCGTTTTCGTTTGTTTTGTATTCGTTTGTTTCAATGACGTACAATAATATGTGCAATTTCATAGCATATCACTTGATATAAAACAGATGATATTGCTGATTTTAAAAGTAGTACTTTCTTATCTAACACCAGTATTAATTGTCGATTCTAAAAAATATTGATTTTTAATAATTTAATAATCTAATAACATTATTTACAATAATAAAATCAACATTGTCGTAAGATATTTTATTCGTATATAAAAGTTCCGTTACGTTATGCTGTATTTATAAACTCAAAATTAAAATTAATATTTATTCTATTATTAAAATAGTATGGTGTGGGATTGGCGAAAATATTCCTACGCAAATAAAAAAAAACATTTCACGAGCAGTAACCGTACAAGATTTATTTGATATGTTTTCACTACCACATAAACCTGGACCATATAAACAAAGTATAATGTTTGAAACTACATGTTTTCAAAAATTCGCGATATACATCACCTATATATATAAAATTTTTATTATAGATAACATTTTGGACCAATAACACACTCAAAAAACTTATATATTGTGCTAGATGACTAATATCAATATTATATATTATATTAATATACAGTCTGCTCAGCGTCGCTTTTTTAGGTTAGGTAGAAGGCAACGTGTTAGTAAATGTATAGCTGTAGGTAGTCTACTAATATTGTAAAATAGCTATAATTTATAACGACAAACCTATTTGACATTGCCAATATTTGAACGTGACAATACCAATCATGTAAGAGTCTAGTGAACGGTTTTCGCCAAGGAACTCCGCAAGCGATTATACAAATGAGGGGCAATACACTTTTCTATTCCTGTAAAATATTAGTTATAATAATACATGTCAACGTGTTTAAACACAATGAAATTTAATTTAAGTAAAATATTAGAACTCGCATGAGTTTTATTCAATTTTTTTTAATAAAACCATTAACAATGTTATCTAAAAAAAATATCAACATAATCAGTTTTAAACATCATTTTTTTAATCATTTAATACCACAAAAAGTCTCTGCCAGGATCTCATGTTTGTAGATCTCGATAAACCACACATGGGCATATGGTGTTTCCCAAGGCAAGCTGTCACTACACTGCTTGGAACTAGGCTAACGCAGTACTTTATATATCCAGTGCTGGGCGCTTAGTTTGATATACCGTGACGTCTACATCTCACCTCTAATATTTGCTGGAAGTGAATTGCTCAACAAATTAAAATCTTTTTGTTAAGTTAAACTTTCTGCTTATGTTCAAACACCGGGATTTTCATATTTCGATCTCAATTTGAGGTACGCAATATTGAAAGTTAGACTGTTTTCGCTTTTTAAAAAAGATGGTAAATATTTACTATGTGTTAAATCAGGATTTTATTTTATATTAAATCTTAAACTAGAGAGAAAATTTTCCCTCTAATATATCTAGTAGCGTTATTTTATTCGAAAAAATTCAAAAGGAAGGAATTCTTACAGTTTCCATTTTTATATGTTACGAAAATAGAGCACTACGTTTAGAGAATTGATATAAATAATTTGCCTAAAATGTGAACAACATAAGTACATAATTTTAAATACAATTATGTACAGAATGCGCCTGTCATATGGTATTATATTGTTGCTACCCTGTGCAGTGACTTCACTTAAGTTAATACTCCAGTCTGGATATCATGCTATTAGTGTATCACTTAGGTATTGCTTCAGTTCTTGATATAAAAACACTTTATAATGTTACACTTAATTCCTTTTTGACGAACTCATCATAGTACTTGATATTTTAAAGTATTTTTTACAATTTAAAAAATATTTATTGTGTGTGAGTATTATGTTGTTTTGACACGTGAGGAAAACGGTAAATTTCAGTACGCAGTGATATACTTTTGTAACATATAACGATAACAAATGTCGTCCATAACAAAATTAAAGAAAAATAATAAGTCCATATGCTTATGAAAATATACATAGTTATTAAGTTTTTCGTCTTATCTAGAAACAAAATTTTATTATTCTGAGGGCTAAATTATTGTTCAATTCAATTTATTTTATTTCAAAGGAATTTATATTTTGATATTTAATGCTTTTTTAGTATTATCTCCAACTTCGTAGGAAATATTAAGAATGTTTAAATATGATACTAAAGGAGGTAGTTTTATTTACTACTTCGTAACTGTTTACGCATACCAATATTTCAAACTATATTATTGTATATTTAAACTATTTATTATAGAAGAAATCTGAATTGATTCATAGGGCGGTTCCTGATATTATCTTTATATCTAGTCTTAAATATATTTCATAGTACGCGGTTAGTTTTATTTCCATTGGAAAATACAAATTTATTTATTTTGCATAACTGAGTTACACAATAATGTCATAACTGTACAGTTTAGACAAATTGTGGAACATAAATGTGGGACATAATATGGAAATGAATTTAGATGCCACAAATTATTAAGGAATATTAAAGAAACATTATTTACAATCTGTAGAGTGGAAACTTTATATAAATTTAATCTACTACGAAGTTAATTGCTCATTTTATAATTACAGGGTATTAAATATTTACCATATTATGTATTGGTCAATTATTAGTTGTACAATTTTTTACTGTTGGAAAATCTTGAGTTCTTTATTAATTAGCTTACTTAAAAGTGGAGAAAAACAAAAAATACTGTCATATTAATACTGTATTTATTCGATCTAATAACAAAAATTATTATGACTTGAAACATTTATCCAGGAAAATATTAATACTTTATATAGATAAAGCTACGCAAATACGTAGTTGTGTAACAGGAAAACTGATAGGAATTGTGTAATGCTTTTATAAGCAGGAGCCTATAAGATTTCACACCTTGTTAGCTTACGTAATGATTATACTTAGATAAATACAATCGGATTAAATATTACATCAATGGATAAATCCGTAAAATGCTATAGAATTACTTTTAGTTTGTTCCTCTATCGATAGCCTTTCTATTTATTACTTTATTAAGTTTTATTTTTGCTAAAATCTACTAACGATGTATGTGTAATATAAACCACTTACTCGAAATCCATTTATTAATGGATTCAATCTGAAAGTTTAAAAAAAATGTAAACCCATATAAAGTACAAGAGCTTATAACGAATTCATATTTTCATATTGATATCCGACTGCATTGCTTGTTTTTTATGCTATTTGTTTTTGCCATTCTAACTTCGTTTTTACTGTAGGCTAGGCTAAAATATGAATGCACAGTTTCATTTTTATTCTCAAGATATTTGGGAAAGAAGCACATATAGGCAATTTAACAGATAAGATATATTTACATACAATAAGGTGTTTAATTATCAATGAGATTTCGATGTGGTTAGAATGCGTTTATACTAAAACAAAACATTTTTGTTTTTTATCTATTTAACTGTAAACATTTAAAAATAGGCTTACAAATCAAGTTTTTCAGTTTATTATAAAAATTAAAAGAGATTTATAGAAACAGAAAAATGTTATTTTAGTTCATTGCTGAATTTTTTGTTTTAAAAATAAATAATCCTATTATAATCCTGCATTATTATGTATATTGTGGTAAAAAAAGATAATTGCGCATTAATTGATTTTATTTTAACGGTATGAGGTGTTTTCATTCATGAAAGTTCGATCTATCGGAGACTAAATCTACGACTATTTTGCAATTTTACCTGCATGTGCGGTATATAATTTCGTGCACGGTATAGAAATATTGCATATATGTGCCTTGCGTAGATTTTATACTCAGTTTCAAGAAATATATACAGTTATGTGGTCATGTTCACTGAGGGCAGCAGGTTGAGGATATCCCCCATTGCCCTTAGTCTTATAAAGCAAACTTTTCGTATTGTTTTTCCAAATGGATAGGTTGGAAATCGAAACTAAACATTTGTCAAGATTATATGAGAAGAGATCGCGGGCACAATATCACTTCCATGTCACCTTTGAAGGAGGGAGGCTAGCTCTGTGTCAGCCTCTTTTATTGAAATGCGGTTAGCGGTCACTAGACCGTCATGTTTACACTAACATCCTAGAACTAAAAGATGTTTACACAATTCAACCACCGCAGTAAGTTAGACTTTCCAAATACAAACATTTTACCCTAGTATCTAATCATCAGCGGTTTGTGATGAAACATGGGGACATCCATGTAGTAACCCAATCTAAGTAACACATCGATATTTTACTCTTACTTAGTAATAGTTTCAACAGGAAAGTATAAACCAATATAAATGTGTGGTTGAAAGTGTAGATTTGTATACTGTGTTACTCGTTTAACTGTGGCGAGCCTAATTCAATTATGTCTGGACACCTGCCTGCTGATGGCTGATACGAATCTGATAATAGATTGACCTCCACTCTACAACAACACTCCCCAGGGTGCTGGACAATGTTGCCTAACTTACCCTTACAGTCGTCACTTTTCCTGGAATTCTTGCGTCGTTAAAAATTTAACTCTCTATAATCCACCGAAAATCTCTTTTCAAGCTATTTTGCGTGCAATAACAATAATAAACCACTATTTTTAAAAAATCTTGTAAGATATTTTTTACTTATAATTTGTAGTGTAATGATTCAATTATATTAAACACGTCGTATTTATATTACAGGATCCACATTAAAACTTAAATATAAACCCTTAAAATTTGTTGTAGTTATTTTAAAATATTATTGTTAGTGGATAGATTCTGGTCAACATAAAATCTTCCCCAAGTCGTGGTTTTAAAGTAATGATCAGTTGATAATATTAAGGTTGATTGATATATGAAAAAACTCCTATATACCAGACCAAACTGTAGCACTAAAAAAATGAGATAAACCAATGGTAACTTCTAAATTTTAAAAACAGTCTCATTAACAAAAAAATAACACATTCAAAATAAAATGTAGGAGTCTTGGAGTGAGAGGTATTTTAATTACTATTATTATTTCTTCCCATAATAGGGATCTGGTAACATCGATATGAGCATTAGAAAAATTTAGTTTTTTATTTTACAATAACAAATATTACACAGTTTTATAACTGATAAAAAAAAAAACAAACCTGAAACTGTAACAACATTTCATGCCTATATTATTTAGTTTAAATCAGTGCCAGAATTTCTTTTCAGTACAAACCAACGTCAGCTATCATTATTTGGGCATCATAAGAAGGATACAGAAGGGATAAAAATTGTTTGTAATAAATGTATTCAGATGTATAATTTGTATACAGATTCACATTTTTGAAACGAAATAAATTTAAAAGCATTTTCTCAATTTCAGGCCTTCACAAAAAAAATCCAATCGCTGGATCTTTGGCTGACGTAAATATTTAATACATACAATGTTTGGGACGGTTTGTTAATAATTCTTAATACATGTAGTTTAAAATGCTTTTTCAAATGTATCGACAATTATTTATTATTGGTTCAGCTGCAACTTCTAATTTCTTATACAATACGATAAATAAATTATTATTTTCCTTTAAATGACGATATTCAGTCTCTTTTATATTCACTTTTCTGACCTAATTTTTAGATTTACATAATATACCTCTGCCTGAGGCGTAATTCCAAAATTCCAGAAACAAATGTTGACCCTACCATAAGTTTTATTGAAAACAGGTGTTAGCCTCAAAAATATCTTTTTTTAAATTCTGTAAAAGAAAATGATTTAACTAAAAATTGAGCGTAAAATGGCTCCAAACATATTACTAGTTTAATTTCGGTACCCTCTGACAGGTATTAGTATTACCAAAAAAATGCTGGTAAGTAGTTCTGTATCTTTACTTAAACGTTTAAGGGGGGGGAAAATACATTCGTATGAAAGCATGAATTCTAAACAGTTTAACAGGGGAGGCAGAATGCATCTTTAAGGGGGCCAGCGCGATGGAATTTCCCCTGGCGCTGTGGGAATTACGAGAGAAATTCAAGGAGTGACGTGGGCGGGGAGTCCGGTCGGAGTTGTGGCAACAAGGTGGATGGAGGAAAATCTTACCCACATGAGTATCAGTCGCCCGCCAGCCCGCGGAGTAACTTGCTGCGTTATAACATTGCGTTATACGTAAGAAGTTTATTACATGGCATATGTTTAACAAACATTTTTATGAATCCTTATAATATACATTTCTTCTTAAAACGTTCGCCTAAAGGTGTGCAAGTATGAAATACATTTACAAAAAATAATATATTTAATTTTATAAATGGTTAATTACTATAAATATTAATAAATATCTATGGAAAATTTGTATTACGTATTGTAACCGTTACAATAATACTTTGCGCATTTTATAATTAACGAGGAGTGTTTTTTGTTGTATGATTACCTATAATCAATAATGCTAGGTATGTTATACATAAACACTTTGGATGCCAAAACATGAACGAATTATTAATATATCTAATCTATTTAAAATAAAATAGTAACAAGTGACAATGAGTTTGCATTACATTACCATGTTATAGTTACCCAATTTGTATCGTTAGGAGGATTTTTCTTTCTGATCATAATCTAATAAGCGTTATATTAATAATTACCTGTGTTTATATTACCCGATTTATCGTCGTTAGTGAGTTTTTCTTTCTGATCATATTCCTAATAAGCGTTATATTAATAATTACCATGTTTATATTACCGATTTGTCGTTAGGAGTTTTTCTTTCTGATCATAATTCTAATAAGCGTTATATTAATAATTACCGTAGTTATATTACCAATTTGTTTCGTTAGGAGTTTTCTTTTCTGATCATAATCTAATTAAGCGTTATATTAATAATATACCGTGTTTATATTAACCGATTTATCGTTAGGAAGTTTTCTTTCTGATCATAACCTAATAAAGCGTTATATTAAATAATTACCGTGTTATATTACCGATTTGCTGTTCGTTAGGAGTTTTCTTTCTGATCATCATAATCTAATAAGCGTTATATTAATAAATTACCGTGTTATATTACCAATTTGGTCGTTAGGAGTTTTTCTTTCTGATCATAATCTTAATTAAGCGTGTATATTAATAATTACCGTGTTTATATTTTACCGATTTGTCGTTAGGAGTTTTCTTTGTAAACTATAGCTCCAGTGAAGGGAGATAATATGGCCGAGGTTATGAAGCACTTACTCGCCGCATTACTACCAGGGCTTTGGCTTACGGCAGTTGCGGGGCTGTGGTCTTTGCTCCGTAGCCAATGTACTGAGCATCGCCGCCCTTAGTCACCAAGAGATTAGCTTTTTTCACTAATTTACCATTCTGATGGCCTGACGTCCACGTCATGCAGGAATGTATTCTTCGGCCTCCACATGAGAGCGTTTCTCATACGGCTGGGGCGATTGTTTGTGCTGCTGCACGCGAGGTTTCTCCAAAGGTCCGCTCACATATCGATATGGCTGAACAGTGAATGTGGCTGTCTTGTGGCGGATACATTAGCTGTAGTGTATACCCGCAACTTAGAGAGGAGTGGTGTGGTATGCAGAGAACCATCGCTATGACAGGTGTTCGGGCTACATCTTCTATCCTGTACTTTATGGGTGTGCACTCTTACCTCTCCATAGAGGATCGAGCCAAAAGGGATAGCTTTACGTGACGTTGGCCGGAAGCCATCGTCGAAAACAAAACTTGACGATATGTGGTCCCAACATGAATTTATGTTAGTAGGGACCTCAGTGAGGTGGGAAAACCCCAATAAAACATGCGCATCACTTCTTGCGGTACAGTGGAGTTATCATGACTAAATGTTCTGGAGTTTCAGGCATATATGCGTTGACACAAGAAACGGACGCTGGAGAAGTGGTTCTGTGGCAGCAGATTACGATGCTTATTTATAGGACGATGCGATATATTAGGAATGTTGAGTTTGATACTGGGACTTTCAGAGACTCGTAAATAAGTATTAAGGGAGGTCATGCGACATCTAGTCACTTAAAACCTGCTATGCAACTTTTCCTCACTGTGCGAGGAATAGGCAGTTCAAGGCATACCTCCAAGTGCGCATATTGAGGCTTTGTCGCGCCTAACTGATCATTGCTCATGAACTATATGTTTTAATCCAAAATAATCCAGTAAGTGTTCTTCTTTTATTTCTAAACTTAGTTTAGGAATCAATTATAATATTAGTTTATTGGGCCCAGATACAATAAGGATATAACTTACACATTATTAATCTCCCCTTATAGCATTATGCAATAACGTTCGTACCTCAGATGAATATTATACGAGTATCTGCATTTATTCTATCATGTTAATACTGGGTTACACAATAAATTAAATAATTCAGATGTTTTTTGTTAATTTTCAAAAGTGACCACGGTGTGTAATAGTTTCTTTACAGATAATTTATCTCAGAACAAAATATTTATTTTAAATATTGTAGCTTGTAAATCGAATATTTTATTTTACCAGTTTTCTGATAAATAAGTTATTTGGAAAGGGTTTTTATCTGTATAGGTTTTTTTTTCTCATGTTGTTTATTTTAGGTGTAGAGAAAGGCTAAAAAAACATTGTCGACGGTTACCGTCATGAATCTATCTTATTTTGTCTATATCATAAAAATATTATGGTACGTAGTAAAGTCAGGGACTAATAGGGTGTTGGGTAATTAAATTAATCATCCTAACGTTATATCATTCCATCTTAAATTGGGGTCACGCAGGCAATTTAAAAACCCGTTATATAAATAAAATGTTAGGGATACCGTGATTTTTTTTGGAGTACTCTTATTTGGGAAGTATCCTTAGGAAGGGTCTGAGGGAAATCTACTTAGCTTGTCGAAAATAATAGTTCGTTCCATTTATATAGTTTAATTATAACTTAATTATCAATATAATATTATAATCACAACTGATACACTTAAAATAGTCAGCCCAATATAAATATTAAACTTATTGCATAAGGTAAAATAAAACTTTCTTGAAAAAAAGGAATATATGTTTATATATATATATATTTATCTATATATATATAAACAATTACCAATAAGACAAAATAATTGAAATAAGATTCAAATTTTGTACATTTGGCATAAATACTGTTATTTTCCTCTCGTTGTGTACTATAAACATGTTTATGTAACAGTTACGCCATGTGCTGCTCTCTGCCAGTAGGCGACAAACACAACATTCAGGCCTGTTGTGCTTTATGGCCGGGTTGGTTAAAAAATGTTGAGTCTCGTTTTATGCCTTTCTGATAGAGTAGTGTAAGTGGATGCTGTAGTAGCTCGGGGCTACAAACCCTGCTGACACAGAAATTTACAAATTTTACAGATTCATCCTCACAAAAACGGTTACTTTTAAAATAAGATATCGATGTAAAACCGACTGATTCGGTTTGTTTTTACGGGGTAAAACTTTAATTGAATAAACATCCTCTTTTTCCAACTCTACTAGTAATTATTTACATTTAGTATTGTTATTCATTTACTTTAAATCTTCCCTTGCATAATGCACAGCACTATAATATTATACAATAATGTTATCACCTATTAATATTATTATTTGATATCAGCTTCAGATTTTCAGTATGGGGTTGTTTTGTATGATGCCAAATTATATTGTTAAGTAAGTCTTTGGTAAGTAATGTCAACTCCAACGATATAAAATATAATTTAATAAAATTAAAGTGGGCTAAAAGATGTCTTATTTAACAGGGGATTTAGAGATAAAAGTACGCTTAATGCCCGTGAAGGTTTACTGCTTGCACACACAGGAAATGCTCAGCGGCGACCATCATAGCAGCAACCAGGCCCGACGTTAGGAATAACCTTCTTAAGGTTTCGCGCTATTTAGACACATTGCTCAATTAATATGTAAAGCATTTACATTAGGAACTGCATTGGTGGTCTGATATATGTGTTTATGTCATATATGTAAGTTTTAATAAACCTGGTTTATGTGTATTATTAAACAATGTAATATGGTCAAGTGGCATCTTAGAACAGCCATTTTTACTTTTTGTAATTTAATGCAAATAACAAATATTGGAAATAATAGTCATTGATGCTAACACAAAAGATTTGGTTCAATTAGTAAAATGTGTAAAAGCCATATTTCAGCTGACTAATTTTCTAAGACCAAAACAAAATCAAAGCGTAAACATATTGTACTATCCTCTATAAAATTATCTAATTGGCTTTTACAGATAAAGTTATAATATGTAATTATTGTTTTGTATAAAATCGTATAGGGTTTCTCAAAGATACGGTGATATTAAATACTAAAAAACTAATTCACAGCCACATTTTATCACATAGTAGGGTTTGTTGTAGGTCAAAGTAGTAAGAAAGTGCCAGGCCCGACGACCTGTTAGTACTGTTTAGAGAGGAATATTTGTGGGAAATTTTATACCATTTTTGTCAGATTGGTGGGGATATTTCATATAGCGGTAGGTATATTAATTTTAACTTTCAGTTCAGTTTATTTTGAGCTTTCTCTTAACACATTTTTAATGTATTGAAATCAATCATTGCTAGAAAAGATAAAGTTTATAGCTTAGGGATAAAGTTAATATACAGGGTTGATTCATGAAAGTTCTCCCCCCACTTTTACAGCACAATTGTTACTAGTTAAAAATAATGAAAAAATGTTATATAAAACATAGGTCCGAACCATAAAACGCTTCGTTAGCGAGTTACAGCTAGCGGAAGATTTCGCCTGAATTCCTGGGTAAAGAGTAAAAATTAAAGCCATACTTGAACTTTTTGGAAAAAGGTTAATTAATTAAGTAAGAAATATCGTGGATTCTTAGTATTTTTTACCTGATAAAGCTAATAAAATAGGTTTTCAGGACTGTACCTGTAGTAGTGTTTTGAGGAGAATTCAGGGTTAAATTGCAAAAAAAATCTGAGGGCACGACGAAAACAATGTTTTTTTATAGTTTGATGTACAATAACTTTGTTAAAATTGGTAATAAATTCATAAAATCAACAAAAACATTAATTGTTAGAAGAATTTAATTCTGAGAAAAATTGATAATATAGATCAAAGTCTAAAATAAAACAGAAATAAGTACTAAATAAATCGATTTTATGTCAGTATTATACTATTACTAGCTGTAAAGAAATATTACCGTACGGTATTTAGTTAAAAATAAACTAAAACAAATTGTTTGTTCCTTAATGATGAGATAAATTGAGGAAAACAAGATTAAACTGTTAAATAATTTGTTTGTTAATAAAAATATCATGTTATATTACGTTGTATATTTTTTTTTAAATAAAATTTTAACATCAAATGTTCGAAAATAATTGAAGAAAACATTTTCCCATTTATTGTTTACTAATCATCGAAATGCAGTTTTTGTTTTATTAATTTCTAAGTTGGTTAACGCACGTATAACAGCTGTTCAACAAGGGTATTCTTGTACTGTTACGTTAGAACTGTGTATTACGTGGCTGTTTTTGCAAGGAACTACAGCAGGGAGGATCGGGGTTCTCGTGAATTCGTTGTTAATTAAATGCAATTTTTCTCAGGTAGTGGGGGGGGGGGGGGGGGGGGTGAGGTTCGATTGTTTGTTCAGCGAAAACAAATGCCTTAATTATTTACATCAGAGGAATACGCTGATATGGTTTTTATTTTGGTGTATTACTGTAATGGTAATCGCTTAGAGCTGCTGTTGAGAAGATGATGAAATATACGTTACCCTAATAGGAGGATTCCAGATACCAAAACAATTTCAGGAACTTTTTCCCCGTACTCTTCGGGAAACAGGATCACTACCATAGTACTAGAACCAATTATGAACAGAGCTGTCAACTTGATGATGATATTGTTTTTAAATGCTGTTCTTCGCAGTCCAGGTGTAAGTTACACGGACGTATTTCTAGGGCGGATAGGAGTGTTCGCTGTCAACATTGTGGGAGGTCACTTAATCGAAAACTAAATTTTATATCCGTTTCATAAACAAATGGCTTTCAACATCTACAGCCTAGGGGATGGTCCGTTCGCTTGGAGTTTTGTGCAAACTTTTTGAATATTAATATATTAACTCTACTAGCGATATTTTGTTTAGGGATGAGGCACAATTCGCTCGGGATGGGTCGTCAATAAACTTGCACAATGTAAACACTCTATGGGAAGAAAAATAATCCACATGAGGTTAGTGGAAACAGATACTTTCAACACCGATTTAGCGGTCAATGTATGGGTTTGTGGCCTGTTGCACTATCGGCCTGATTGGATCTTTCAATATTTACCTGGACGCCTAAATGCTGAGTTCTATTTGCATTTCCTTCAATGAATGAGTTGCCGCAGCCTGTTAGAGATTGTTCCGTTTACATCGTCATGACTAATTTTGTTACTTCCAGCATGACGGAGCACCTGCCCCCACTTTTCACTTGCCGTTTCTGCTTACTTAATATCATCTATTTCCTGGACACTGGATTGGTGCGTGGAGGGCCTCACCCTTGGCCATCCAAGGGTTCACCTGATCTATCTTCCAATTGGATTATTGCATCCGGGGATGGATGACATGTCATTGATATACAAGACAAAAGTTGAATTCTCGTGATGAATTAATTGCCAGTATTATGGGATTCGGCTGTTGCAGATACAGGGATAGTCTGAAAATTATGAAAAGAAACCACAACAAAAGCAATACACAAACGTGCTGCAAAAATGTATTGATAATGATGGCCTCATTTTCGAACATCTAATTCATAAAAGGATGCGTACGGTTGGCTCCAAACGCTGATATTAATTTGGCTTAAAACTAGTAATGTAGTAATTATTACTGAATAAAAATCGATTTTTGGTTACTTATTTCTGTTTTATTTTTAGACTTTGATTATATCAATTTTCTCAGAATTAAATTCTCTACAATTAATGTTTGTTGATTTTATGTTATTTATTACCAATTTAACAAAAGTTATTATACATCAAACTTAAGAAAAACATTGTTTCGTGCCCCAATTTTTTGCATTTAACCCTGAATCCCTCTCACAAAAACTACTACAGGTACAGTTCTAGAAACCTATTTTTATTTAGCTTTATCAGGTTAAAAAATACAAAAGATGTATCCACGATTATTTCTTACTTAATTAACCTTTCCAAAAGTTCCAGTAGGGCTTTATTTTACTCTTTACCCAGGTAATCAGGCGAAATCTTTCGCTAGCTGTAACTCGCCAACGAAGCGTTTTCGGGACCTATGTTTATTATAACAGTTTTTCATTATTGTTTACTAGTAACAATGTGCTGATAGAAGTGGGGGGAGAACTTCATGTAATCACCCTGTATACAAAAAAATATTAGAATTTCATTAATCAATATAATTTGGGTTTAGCTCATCAACACATTAATTGTTGTTAAAATATCTCAATACTCGACATTTAAACCATTAAGTATGTAGCTTTGTATTGTACAAGTCATATGGAGCGTTAATATTTTTAGACAAATATTTATAATTATACTTATAATATTACTTTGCAAAGTTACCACAACACACAAAAAATAATATGCATTCTGATTGTTTTTTTTCTGAGGTTTTAGAATATATATATATGTGTGTGTATGTGTTGTGTGTGTGGGTGCCCGGTGAGACGCCGTGTGTGGTAGTGTGTGTGTGTGTGTGTGTGTGTGTGTGTGTGTGTATGTGTGTGTGTGTGTGTGTGTGTGTGTGTGTGTGTGTGTGTGTAGGTGTTGTAGCTACGTACTTAATTGTTTAAATGTTTAGTAAGCGTGTATTTTTTAACAACAATGATGTGGTTGATAGCTATACCAAAATCTTTTGTTTAATGTAACACACAAAAATAATGCATTTGATTGTTTTTTACCTGAGGTTTCTAGAATATATATTATATGTGTGTGTACGTATGTGTGTGTGTGTGTGTGTTAGGTGTGTGTGCTGTGTGTGTGTGTGTGTGTGTGTGTGTGTGTGTGTGTGTGTTGTGTAGCTTCGTACATAATTGTTTAAATGTTTAAGTAAGCGTGGTATTTTAACAAAACTGATTGTGTTGATAGCGGTTATACCAATATCTTTTGTTTAATGTAATCTGTTTATAGTTTTTACACAACACACACATTTAATATATATAGTATATATATATATATATATATATATATATATATTATATATATATAAAACGGCACAATTTCGATTTATTAAAATAAAACATATATTCACTTTGGTGGAGAATTTTTATTAATGTTCGTGTGTTTTATCAAATGTTATGGCTGACCTTAGCAATAAAAATATATGAAAATACGTACATTCGTGACTAATTTTTTACGACAAACGTGTAATTTAATAATTTGCTGTATTTGATTTCGTTTACAAAATACCCTTGCAACTAGGACAAATAATTTCCTAAAATAAAGGTAACCAGAATTTATAGTTTTTGGGTTATATGCTTAATTAAAAAATAACTAAGAAATGTATGAAAAACTACTTAATACGAATTTCATGCTTCAAACATTATCAATCTAGTATTATTTAATTATCTTATCTAAATAATGTAGGCGTGGAAGGAAAGTCAATTCGGTGGGTGTATAATTCTTATTATTACAATATTTATTTCATAAGCATAAATAATCTTTATCAGAAACCCTATGTACATTAATATTGCACACGATAATTATTAATAGTCTTTAGCCAATATTTAAAGTACCACTTTACCAATGAATAGTTTTCGTTATGGTAGGAGCAATTAATTATTGTTTCCATTACGATTACTCAAACCTCTATACCAGTAATATATGGCGGAACTACACAGATTTTCTACTCTAGTATATGATACCGTATCCCTTAAGGCATTTTATATTATATATACGAGTATTTATAGAAGCTTTTAGGATCCAAAAACAAAAACAAAAAAAAATTATAACTTTGTCCAACAGTTTAATTTGATAAATAATAAGATGAAAAGGCAACGCACAAAACATTGTATTGCACCTTTTATTTCATAATATATGTAATTACGTATCGCATTAGGGCTAGTTTTGTATAGAAAAATAAAATCCCCAATTATACAATAAAACCAAGATTATGAAATAAAGAATTCCATAGAAACGCACATCGCGACGATCGAGAAACGATGTTGTCACATTATTAAAATGTTTGTGGTCTTTTATGGCGTTAACAGATTTTGTTAAGAAATGTATTGTTGGATTTGGAAGGAAATTTGCAAAAAAATGTTATTTCGTAAATTCTTTACAACAATATTAGTTTTTCATGATTTGAAATTACATATTTTAAAGGCGCTTATCTTCTAATAGTATTATTTTAAATCTTATTAGATTTCTATTATTACACAAATAAACAAAATATGTTTGGTTAACATTTCTTTCAATATTTAAAGCCATATGTCATGTGCAAAGTTGATCTGTAGCTTTATTAGATGTAGAGAGATTTTAAATACTATATATTGGCTTAGTGACTAACTTGTCACATATCGACCTGTTCCATTGGGATTTTATTTATGTTGAGTACTTAGTAGAACACAGAAGTTTGTGATCCCCTTTTTAGAACACCATTATATATGTTAAATTAATGATTGCCAGTTTGTATTTATGGGGTTCATGTTCTGATTTAATGCTAAAATCACTCCTAAAAAATCCACCTTGAAATTGACTGCCATAAGTAGATTCTAAATGTAATCTAGAACACTAGCTGAAAACAGAATGCCAATATAAAACCCTTCTTTGATATCTATTCTCATATTGATTATATAGCTTCAATGTGTAGAATTGCAAGAGAAAAGGGCTGCGTTAAAATTGGTGTCAGTTCTTTTTTCGGGACTTTATCTCGAGGGGAACATACACAGGAAGTGGGCCGGGGCAGCAAGATTAGAACAGAGAGTGGAAGTGGACAGAATATGTCAAAACATTCTTATTCACTTAGATGACATATCATCTTTTAAATCTAGCACGCTAGGTTTTATTATTTTTACCTACTATTAACTTGAGGAATATAATATCTGAAAATTGGTTTTACACGTTTTATTCTGTTAATTTAACTCTGGATATAATACGAATTAACTTTGCATTTTGCATACAATTATACTTCAAAAAGCAGAACTTAAATTTAATATTGATTTTAATAGGTAATCGCACAACTTTGATATCATCAATGTACAGATTTATAGTATTATATTAAATTTTTCGTTTACTGTGGAAAATAATACAAATATTGTAATAGGTAAAATAATATACATTATTGTTTCGATACTGAATTTTACTGTTCGAATGAACCATATGTTTCGTTAGTGGTGTTTCTTTTTGGAATATTTCCTTATATTTATGATGATAATGAAACAATATGATCTATTTTACAAATGCAGGAGTTAAAAAAACAATAATCAATACTTAAGGTTGAATAAAAACTTTTTTAAGAATGTTTTTTCTATCAATTAAGGCAGACGAAATTGTTTAAAAATGTTATGAATGTTGATTCCAACATAAGTATTTTATAAATCCGAATCTGAGCAGATAAACATCGTCTAAATATTACGAACGGTAATAATAGCACTTAGAATTAATTGGTATTTTCTTTTTGATACGGAACTGTCGTTTATGTTATACAGCCATTTTGCTACGGTAATAAAATATTTCATCAATAAATCTTTGGTTTATGAATATCAATATAATATTCGATTTCGTTGAAACAAGTTATGTATACAAGTATGTATAGTCCAGCCAGTTGGTATAAGGCCTACGTATTTTTTTTTTTATTCTTCCCAAAAAAATAAATTTGTAGTTGAGCATTAATATTGTAGAAAAGGAATTTTTTATATGTAGTAAGAAGAATAAACACTCCAACTTTTAATTTTGTTGCAAGAGTTTGTACCAATAGGTTGTTTTGATGACTCGAACAACAAAACATGCAGTAAAGTTCTATGGTCCACGTTTAGGAAAGGTAGACGAAGAAAAATGTCTGTAGCGAAGTTTATATATCAATGGAATCAGTAAAACAAACCTTAACCCACTGATTCTCATATTCATGGGTCACAGTGACCATAGGTTGCATTTACGTTCTTTTTTTGGATTGACAATTCATTTTAAAAACTTGTTGGTTAGTTTTAAAACTTCTTTTTTAAAGTCATTACTGAAAGCAATATAATTTTAATCTAAAAACAAAAGAATATACCCATAATTATTATACAAACACAAACATAAACAATATGTAGCATTTGGTGGAGGGTTAATCATTGTTTATGTGGAAATTTGCATGCCCATTAATTTGTGTTTGAGTGTCAAATCTTCATCAATGAGTCAAAATTTATATACTTACAGAAATTTTATTTATTATAGTTCCACTAAAATTGGCAAAATCGTTATCAAAAGATTCTCATTTTATTATCAATTTTATGCCACGATTTACCGTTTACAAAATGCGTTGTTTTCTAATTTTAGATTTTGGACTAGATCAAGGAATTATGTTATCAGTCGTTCAGTGTTAACTAAGTTAGACGAAAAAAACTGGAAAAAGTTGTGTATCGAGAGTTGGTCTCTATGTTAAGTTGGATTATTGATTTAAAACGTAAAAATATAAATAAGGTATAACCTTTATCTCTTAGTGCTTAGCTGTTCAGAATAAAATGTAAACTTAAATATAAAATCTCAAATTATTACTGGCCCTAATAGCAACAATGATATATTGGCAGTTACCATCGTTTGCTTCGCGTTATAACTTAGCGAGGGGAATTACGATTACACTATTACCACTATGTACAGGAAATTTAAAACGTACATTTTAAACAAATCACTATTTCACATTTATAAAAATAAAAAAGTGTTTAAAAAAACATTATTTGTATAGTTAGTATAAAGTTTTTATTTCTTCGTTATAGTTCCTTATTCTTCTGTTTCTCATTCGAAAAACCGCTTAATATAAGTATGTATACTTTAAGTACTGACTGTAGAATATTTATTATTAAATTGCCCTTACTCTATAAGTTCAAAGACAGTCAGCAATACTCTATACCTCATGATGTCGTTAACAGACTTTTTCTGAGCGGCCATATTAAAATCTCTAGCTGATTATTTAAACTGCATGTTGTGGTTAATGATGATTTAATTATTATACTTTCGTAATAAAATCCAGTTCATTTCCAAATTATTTATTCTTCGATTTTCTCAAATGATAAGGTTAAACTCATATGGACCGAGTAAAAATGTTATTAACGCTCAAGCAAAAAACCAATTGTAGTGACATTGAACGATCATGTCTACTACTTTATATAGAAATGAAACTTATACTTTATATTGTAAAGTATGTAAGCCATGTTTGTTCTCGATATATCGTGCGAATAATACAGCAGAATTTAATTTTGTCCAGCCCTTCGAGCGATTGGCCTTCGTGACGCCTCAACCAATTAAATCTGCTTTTCTCATTTTTTACCTTTATATGAACGTTGATAAATTATTCGGTTTATTTAATAGAAGTTTTATTATTTTATATTACTATAGAGACGCAAAGAGGCTGAGGTTAACGGCGTTATCCAGCTATGTGCAAATACTCGTATTGCATTTATGACACAAGCACATAAAAACACGGGACATTGACACAATTTTCTCAAAAAGTAACTAATTAAAATTTATTACCCTTCCACTGATAAATCGTAAATACTTTGTACTTTGATAGTTTCGTCGTATTTTGATGGGAAGGGATTAGACAAATGTTTAAATTTATAATTACAGTGTCATTAAACTACGCTCTACTACTCAAGCACTAAACAAGGATTTTTGTGCCTTGTCTCACCTTCCCTAGGTAACTGTAATCTGTTACCTTTGTGTAGCAGAGTTGCTGGAATCTGCAACCTCCTCACGATACTTATCAGGAAAATCAAGTTTTACATTTTATATACATTTTGAGGTTTAAGTTACCTATGGAGGTGGAGAGCAAGGCTCAATATCCTTGTTTTGTAAAAATTTCTCTCCTCAATAAATAATCAAACCACCGTTCTAAATACTCAAAGCATTTGTAAAGTTTTAATGTAAAGAATTAAATGGAAAAATTATAACACTAAGGCATTACTCGACTGAGGGAAATGTTACATGTAGGAAATTTATACATTTCAAAAGATCATACTAAAATATACTGTATATCACACACACCCTTTTACAATTAGAAGATGCGCGATACTACGCGTCGAGTCACATCCATTGCTGAGGTGACATTCACTATTTTCAACAGAATAAACGGACTATTGCTTTCTTCGTAAAATCATATATTTATATAAATATAAATATCTCATGGCAGACAGAAAACATTTTGTCAGCATAATGATGTTAGGCTTCAATAACGCTCACAGTCAAATCCCAAATGTAGTACACCACATACAACTTATTCTTGTTTATGTACAAGATGTAGTTTTATGAAAATAATAAATCTATATATGACAACTGATGTAAGATGTAACAATACATAATTGTATTCTAAATGTGTCACAGCGCTTCGTTTTAACAAGTCATATGATTGTAATATTTGCATATAAGTTATTTCTATCTACGATTTTTATCGTACCTTCGTCGTTACCAGCAACACCGATGCTTGGTAATTCTCTAGCCACAAATCCCAACGGAGTAACTGGCACCATCATCGACTCAGAAGTTTCTCTTTTATGATGGAGCATTTAAATTACATTGTTAATTATATAATGTTGTTTCTTCTCAAGATTTCGTCCGGATAGACAGACAAACAGAAATTGAAATTTCGCAGCACATTGAGTGATTGGCGAAGTGATAATGCTAGAGTAATAAATCTGTTTTCGCCAATCAGGTAAAATGTGAACGATGATTTAAGGGCTTTTTCAGATCAGGGTTTACATGCGTACTTAGGGTGTAAGGGGCTACAGGATTATTGGTGTTATTACTGACTGAACAGTATGCAATATAGGACTAAAACTCGACTAGAGCTCAAAATTTTCTAGACGATATATAAAACAATCGCTATCTTGTCTCAGTGATTTCGGGAGACAAAAAATATTAATAGATTTTTGAGATTTCCTGCCATTTTACCGATTTTTCCCCGCCGATATTGTATATAAACAAAAGGACTGCGCTAACATGAAAACATTAGCGATTCAAAATGGTTGTTTAGATTTTATTCTTTTTTATTTATGATACAATTAATTTTATGGTTACGTCATGGTTCATTTGTTAAATAGTCGGCCAATGAGTGGCCCAATATGGGCATAAGTCTTTTCCATAATAAAGTTGATCCTTGCAATCTAAGTATGCTATTAAAAAACTCAACTTTTATAATTCTAAGTTAATTATTATTAATCCAGACTTTGAAATTAATTTTGTTTTATCACTTAATGTATAATTATATATAAGCAATTCTTTAAAAACGATGTATAATGAATTCATGCAATTCCTTAGTTACAAACATGTACTTAGAATTTAAAAAGATGACTAGAGTATGTACTTAGTCATATACGTTTCACACACGTTAAATGTGTTTTCTATGTGCAATAATTACTCCTTTCAGTATGTCTTTGTTTGAAATAAGATTATCAAACAATAGCTGTATAATATTTCATTTTAATTTGGTGCTTGTATCTCCACAACATCCGTTTTGTTGTTGTTACACTTTTGGGTAATTTATTTTCATACCATAAATTTTTACAACCTGAACACAGATATTACACATAACATGAACACTTGCTTGCGAGGGACAATGTTTATAAATTCACCGTTCGCGGCATTTCCGAACAGGTAGTTATATCTGCCCTTTTCTCGTATTCATGTGTCTCGTCCTCTGGTTAAGGCAATTTAGTAAAGATTATATTTATTTAGGTAGTGTTCTAAGACATTAGCATGGCAAAGTCAACAGTTGCAAATTTTTAACGTTGTCCTGCACGACTTCTCAGTTAAATTAGTGATAATGGCGAATTCTTTTTTTTTTTTGTGATTTTGAAAAACTTATAAATGGATGTTTGCACAGACCCCCCACCAAACGATTCTAATACGAGAGGTGGTATAAATTAGGCCGTAGCCACGCCGCAAGATCAGTACTGACTCGGGCATATTTTGACAAAGATCTTAAGAGTCATCTTACCTATGAGGTTAATTGGCACAAACATGATAAATGTGATTATCCAATAATGCATCTCTGCATCCATAACAGCAGGACATCTTTCAATGTCAGTATATTACGCTATTGAAAAGTTTAGGAAATTTGATTTTGATGAGTTAATTTGAAGATCGAGGCTATTGGTAAAGGGTGGGGACACAACTGTTAGGTCAACAAAAGGTCTGTGTAATAAATTTTTGTTATTTTACTTCTCTCTTAAAACAGAGAGTCGTGTCATCTGCGTACTGCACAAGTTTCTTGCAGTGGTGAAGATCATGTCATTAAACATATATCAGGAATGAAAATTGGTTGAGTATTGATTCCTTGGGTAACTCCATAGCTCTGTGCAGTAGGTTTGAAATTACAAGTCTCTGATCTACTAAGACATGCAAAATCCATTCCTATAAGACACTATGATACTATAAATAGAGAAGTTAGAGGATAATTTTTATAAATTTATAATTTATAATATTTATAAACTCGTTGTAATCTATATTAATTTATTGTAGTAACTGTACAGTAATAATTGTGACTCTATATATTCTCTTAATTGTAGTAAAAAACTGATAGCAACTTATATGGCTTAAGCAATGATTGATTTTATTATATATTTAACAGAAAGGAAAATTTACGTTGTGTTATTAAACCCGACCAAACGTGAGTGACGGTCCAAACGCTCTGTACATTCAAATCATCATCAAAGTCGTACGCCCAATCAGATGGAGTAAACGGCTCTTGTACGACAGGTAAATGAAGGGGGCGACTGTTCAGGATATAATTTAGACTTTAGGGACCATGTCTGTTTCGTAATACGTAGATTGAGTATATAAACATACATTCAAAAATAAGGTCATTATTTCAAGGGCTATTTGTTTTTTATTACAATGTATTATAAACATCTCTGAAACATTTTTTGTTTGTTTCTTTTTACAAAGTCCTTTATGTAACTTGTATGTTTCGTAATACGTAGATTGAACGGTATAATACATAAATTGAAATAGGTCATATTGCAAGGGCTTTTTGTTTTTGATTACAACTGTTAAATAAAACATCGAACATTTAAGGTTGTTTCTTTTCTACAAAGAAAAAAAAATCGCTTTACAGGGTTTGCTGAGATTGCATAGCATTTAAAACTTTATAGTTAATATAAAACTTGAGATTTAAAGTTGTTAGTAATTATAAGCAGACCATGCAATCTTTACATAAAAGAATTTCTTTCACACCGTATTAGAAAAAAATCAAATTGTATGTTATCCTAGTTTAATGTAGCTGTTTAACCAGATCTACTGAACCTCGTGCGATAGCTAGCTCTTTTTTATAGCATTATGATTTCCTTTTTTTTATATCACTTAAACTTGTTTCCTGAGTAATCATCGTTGTTGCTTTGTATTCAAAACGTTTCAACAAAATATTAACAGAATATCAGCAATAATTAGTAAAATATAATCGTTTATACTAGGCAAATTAAAATTACACTTTAAGTAATCAATGGACAACAAAATTTAAGTAAGAATAATAATTCAGGTTGAAATAAGTATTGTATAATCAGAGTCTAAGGCTTAGAAGTCAGCAAATACACCCTAACTATCTTGGATTTATCTCCCTGTCTCAATGGAACTTCCTGAGTATTTGATATGAAACCTTGAAATTCAGTCGGAACTGAACAGTTGTAGTTTCTGATTAAAAAGTAAATTTTGAATTCCATGTGTTAGTTATTTAAAAAAAGGATTGTAATAACACTTATTTTTATATTTTTTGTTCCGGAACGTGTACCGATTTGACTATTTCAACTGTGTTTAAATGCTTGCAGAAGAGTAATATACTTCTAGAAAGAACATTAAAACCCTAAGAGCATTACGTTAAGTGACGATTTCAGGACCAAAACAAGCAAAATAATGCTATGAAAACAGATACTAAATTATTTACATTTAATATGGGGTGAGTGCCGTGAGGTGTGTTGATTCAAACAATAACACTGAGTAACTTTAGAAAATAATGGAAGTTTAATAATTAAAATCCATAATTTATTGGTTTCAAGTTACACGAATTGTTTTACGGGCCTTAAAGTTTTTACAGTAAGCGAATACCTTACTTAATATTTGACATTTCTCTTACTAATTTTATTAAAAACGATAAGAGTACGGAAAACACGATGTGCCACGTGAAGGCTTCGTTGAGGTTGCATGCAATACTGTAGGTCTTATTTTATAATCAAAATTTCCTGTACACAACAATAGACAAGCATTTTAAGGAAGGAAGATTTTTAGTCAAAGAAATTTAAGTTCATTGAAACTGAGTGATGGGCTTCAATGACGATCAGTCTAATTCAATGTAGAATATGTATCCATTGCAAAACTAATCTTGTTGTCTCAGCAAAAGTGTATGTTGCAATCTTTCGCCAAGACATCCTTACCACTTGATACACATTCACATGTTGTCATTGATTTACTTCGGTGACCTAGGGGAGGATACATCAACAGATAATAACACTGAATTTACTCTACCGAATAATTTGTGAGACCTAAATATTTGAAAATTTCGTATGATTGTCTTAACATGTTGATACGTTTATGGTATTTGCTTTTTTTTCGATTGCCATTTTGGTTACCCTGAGATCATCAGAAAAATATTAGGTAATACTCATCAATCCACGTCGCAGTGAAATGCACCTTCATCGCAAACATAGTGTTTGCTTATAGGACATGAAGGTTCTTGAACAATTTCAGTCTATAGGTCATTTCTTTTTATTAATATCATTTCAGACAGGCAGGACGTAATTAAAGTGTTCTAACTTACATAGAGTGATAGGATTCGTTAACTTTCAGCAGTAAAAATGTGTATTCAAGGCTCTGTTTGTAGATAGAAATAAGTTGCCTCATGTTATGGAAAATTATTTTCTTGAAAAAAGAAGATGAGATTCTATTCTTAAAAGGAACCAGAAAAGGAAGGAAGGTCTTAAAAGGAAACTTCCTACCTCATTTAGAGGTACAGATTATTTATTGATGCGTAATATTGAGGAGTACAGCGCCTCCTGTCACAATCCCAGTGTGGGATGGCTCGACACACTATAACTCATTTATAATAACCATAGAAGAAGAGGGGATGATTACTTGTTCCTGTACGTTATGTTTTGACTATCATGTCACCAACACAGATGGGTGTGATCCAACTGCTAGTGTGAAATTCCCTGCATGTCTCATTAAATTCTAGCAAAACCGTAAGAAAAAAGGGAACTATCATAATTTTTTAAGTTATATTGGGTTAATTGTTTATCGGACGGGTGCATTAAATACTCAAAGCAAGCCTTTTGGCAGGCACAAAAAAATTTGATTTTAAAATATGAAATAATTAGTTGCCTTTTATGAAAAGGCTCAAATATACCTCAACAGGAAAGTCATTATTCAATATTATGTATTTTGTTCACTTCATCAAAGTGTGCAGGGTTTTCTTTAACTATCACACATATTTAGTCTCAACTGAAATATTTTTTTTGTTAAAATTTACTATAATAGTCTCTTCTAACTAAATTAACAATAAGTGTTTTTTGATTATACTTTGTACTCGGAAATACAGTATACGTAGAAACAATACATAATTATGTTTTTTTTTAATAATGGTTTTATTAAAAAACTAATAAACAAACCAATTCATTTAATAATGGATAATACTCATTGTGTACTTCATCAGGGGACTCATAATAACCTTTTCCAATGACACTCAGCAAATCAAATATCATCAAAGCCCGGACCACCCCATTAGCCGGAATTACACATTTAAACCACAGCTCCTGTACGGTAGTAATGAAAGATTGTCAGTGTAATAGCTCCAGTGAAATCTTATTATTTGAAAACTGACTATGGATTCGGATTTATAATTACATTGCGTTTATTTTTAACTTAAAACTAGGTCAGACTTATCCTTTTTGCGGCACAATTATGTTAGTGTAAAAAAAAACAAATAAACAAAAAAAAAAAAAAAAACTTCTTTTTATTTGTGTCATTATTTGATGGATATTGTAATTAAATAAAAATATATGTCAAGAACATATTTAGTTATTAATTTTTCAGATAACTCTCAATTATAGTTTTTTTTATTTTAGTATTGAATTTAATTATAATATTTAAAGTAAGGACCCCGAAGTGGTTGTACTTTATCTACAATGGTAACGTTTTAAATTTAAACACACAGCAACATGCTTGGAGATATTATTATATTTGTAATTAGTATAACATTTAGAGGACAGCCTTTTTTGTTGAACTTATTAGATATTTACTTGAAGATGTGGAAATATAATTTGAGAGTACAAACCGTGCGTCTCCTCTTCATATATAAATAATAGATGGTGTGTTATAATTTTGGAAAGTATAGCAGCTTCAGCAGCTCTTTTACCCGTAATGATCTAATGTCTACTCCCTTTAATTATTTGAGGTTATATATAAAAATATTCAACTAGGAAGACTCCTCGCATTTTCAGGGAAAATTAAGTATAATGTACGTCTTCTTATAAAAATAAAATCTTTTTCTCACATGTTCCCAGCAATAAAAATATTTGATTGGGCTTCTTGGGAATAAGCCGAATATTTTACATTTGTAGTTCTTGTTGGCGTATTTGCAATGAAAACTATGTCAAAAAAATTAAAAGTCCATTGCAATTTATTTGGCTCCATATAATTTAACCTGCTGATTAGGATAGGTGATGATTGTAATAATTTATTCGTAATGCTTTGCTTGGGGGAGTCTATTATAAACTTATGAAAAAATTTAAAATTCGTTTTTAAATATTTTTTTTTTGGATATAATATCACTTTCTATTGTTACCTAAAACAATGTACGAGAATAAACAAGCTTTAAAAAAGTATATATTATTTCTAGAAAACAATTATTAGTGGCTGAAAACCATATTGTACAACTATTATTAAAATTGTGAAATTTATATTATATGCAAAATAGACCTTAAATCAAAGTTATTTGTGAGTGGAAGGATAACTAAAAAAGGCAGGAGGGGTAGACATAAGACGAGAGGATGACAGGGTTACCCAATTTACACAAAAAAACTACAGTGAAGGGGAGAACAGGGTCTACCAACTGGGATTTGAAGCTGTTGATTTTTCCTCTAAGCCGAGGCTTTTCCGTCATTTGGACTCCCAGTTTTTTTCCTGTGTGGCTTTACTTATTCATATACTTTTCACTGCTATTCAGGTCTTGTTTGCCATTACGCAACTATCATTTGCTTTATTATTTTTTCCGTTGCCTGAGGAACATGTTGCTCCGTAGGGTGATTTAGAAACCAGACTCTGTTATTTCTCATGGTGTACATTTTTTTTGCTACGGGGAGTGATGTTTTCTGCAGGTTTTTCTGTAGTGAGTGTACATTTATAATATTTTCTTGGACATAATCGGAAGAAAGTACGTTGTTTCCTTTATGTTCTTAATAGATTATAATTTCGTCATCTCTGCTATGTATTTTAGGGTTATTGCCATAGTACACTTGTGATTTTACTTTTGTATTTTTTATAGTTGTATTGTCTTTGAAAATTATAGAAAGGATTGGTATTAATTATAATCTATAATGCAAAGAGTACGATATTAGCACACGTGGCGTAATAGTATTTACTAATATTCTATTTAATATTTCAACTCCACTTTAATTCTCGAGGATATCCTATGACCTCCGAATGCTTTGTCAATTAATATCCTGTTGTAAAACCCATGAAGTGAACATACCACCATTAACGAACTCCAAGCTAGTTGTATAAAAAATGATAAACTCCGTAAAAAATCTCAGGTCTTTAGGTGATTATATTCGTTCTCCATATATTTGTAGAATAGGCAGCCCGAAGAAAAGGAAAAATTTACATGCACCTCCCATTTGAACACTCATATAAGTATCTTAGAAAAAAAAATAAATTAAAAAAAAAATCTTATAATCGGTTTTTCGCGATCTTTCATTCATCAATAAGTTCTTTACACCAAAATTGAATTGAACATTTTTTTTATAAGAGATTATTTGCTTAGCAGTTTGCTGTTATCTTGAGGAACCAAACATGGACTCATTACGTACTCGTACATGAAGTTGGTAAGTTTGTTTCTGTAACCCCCCTACATAACTTTGGCGGTCTAACTTTTAATGATGATTTGATTTGACGGCCCATGTTTTGAATCCAGGTTTTTTTTAATGATACTATGATGACTGCATTGCTGCTCTATTAACTTTTATTTAACTTTACGACAGAATCTCTTTAAGTTGTCTATTGTACTTGGGGTTTACCCTCCAAAAATATGTTAGTGATATATATATATAAACACGTACATCGCTAGATTTAAACCACGTTTATATTTATATTTCAAAGTGTTTGTAACATTGTGATTTATTACAAATTCTTAAATATTAGTTTTATCTTTCCATAGGAAGAAAACAAGTGGAAAGACAGTGTGTGTTTGGTGTGTGGGTCTCGTGTTGCGCCCGTAGGTGTGTTAGCGCCACGTGTCTGTGGCGTGTTTGTTTGTTTTTGTTTGTTGTGATTGGTGTGTTTTGATGTGTTCGTTAAGGATCCTGATCCTTAAAGGTAATGAATGGCCTTTTGATTCTAATGCACCAACTCTCCGTGGCCTTTTGCAGAAGTTGTTGATGTCATTGTTTTTTCTTTAAGGGTAGGTTATTTGGGGGGGGTGGGTCGTTTTGGGGTTGGTTTGTGGGGGCCTTGCGGAAGAAAATAGGAAAGTGGTTTTGTTGGGAGTTTCGATCAGGACCCCTTCTTAACGAGTGACATGGCACTTGAATATACTCCCGAAATAGGGTTGATTACAGGACCACGCCCCGTTGTCGCCCGGTATTAAATATACGCTGTTTCCCCCCCACCTGTCGTTGGTCTTCCCGCTCGTACGAGTTCTAGAGTCTTACGGGGAAGGAGATCGATTATATTGTTCTGTTTGTATTTCATTATGTGTTCTACACCCACCTTTTTGTTCTGGGATGGGAAGATTCAGGTAGTAGGGAAGGAAGGGGTTATGTGACGGGGATAATGGTCGTTAGGGGATTGGGCGGTTGGTGGGTGTGTAGTGGAGGGGGTTTTTTAATTAAGGGGTGTGGGGGGGGGGTGGGATAGGGGGATCAACTGAGCACATGTCTGTTACAGTACTTAAATATTGCATATAATTTTAGACTGATGAATTCTGTCCAAAACTCCAACCCACTTCCATTAGGTTGTTTTTAGTTCACTAGGACCAAGGGTTAATTTGTTTGCAGTACAAGTTAAGTTGTTTGGTTAATTCACCAGTCTGCTTGGAAGAAGAGGGGGAAGATGTCTTCGTTTTTAAAAAATCCTTAAATCTACATTTCACTAAATCTGTTAGATTGCTGCCATAAAGCCTTTAGATTGAGTAGGGTCCTCGTCGTTGCTACCGAGCCATTTATTAAATATATAATCTATAAATATAGTGGGTAATAGTGGGTATGGGTTTAATAATACAATGTGCTATGTTTATTTTATGAGAATAACTTCTCTGCTCTGCTTACCATTATGCCATGTGTCCGTTGGTTTTACTCTCTCGCACAATATTGTTTTTGTTCGATTGGAATTAGGGAGGGCTTGTGTTGGTTTCATCACGCGAGCAAATTTGGGTGTGGTTGGTGCTCTATCTGTGTGGCCCTAGTCTTAGGTCAGGTTCTGGACTTGGGGTGGTGGCGTCGGGGGTGGGGCCTAGTTGGGGGGATAGTGGGTCAGTTTTTTGTTGTGTGGCGTTGGTTTTTTAGTCAATGGTTGTGGTTGTCGTGTGGGTAGCGTTGGCATCATGTCCGGAAATATTGTTTTGGTGATGTTGTTTGGTACGCCATGCTTTCCTTCCTCGTATGGGGTCCTATAACCGCTGGGGTAGGCTTCATTCTGAAAGAGGGTGGTGGAGTTGTGACGGTGGGAAGTTATTAGTGGTTAGGAACGGGCGGTTGTTTTGGGGGGGTGTTGGGATGTTGGATTGGTTTTGTTGGTTTTGGTGTTGATTGACGTTGCGGAAGGGATTTTGAGTGTGTGGTGGACTTTTTGGTTTGGGGGGGGTCGTGGCCGTTCTGGTACTTCTTCGTGGGGATGGAGTGTTTGTGGAGTACGGGGATAGTGGATCGGTTTATCGGGGTATTTCAATATATGAACAATCCAAGACCCTCCCTGAGACTCAACATAAATAAATTAATATATATAAATTTATATATTTATTAAAATATTTTATATTTAAACTTTTTATGGGTTCAACGACTTATTAGAAAAACACAATTTTACCAAAACTCTATTCCTACGCATTTTCACAAAAACCTTTAACCACAACAAAGAAACTGGTGGGGGAAAAAACTGTAAACACGACAAAACTGTTATATTGTTTTTATACAACAGCACTGTTACAATGTAAGCAAAAAAACAGTTGCAGGTTGGAATAAATCGTTGTGGGTCTTGTTGTCTGACTAAAAGTAGAAGCTGTTGCAGACTTCAATCCCGCTGGAGATGTATATTATTTGTTTTGAATTTTTAGTGAGTAAGGACGGCCACTTGTGCTGAAAACGTCAAAGGTTTTTGTTTAAAGGGATATTTTTAAATGATTGTTTCGATAAAAACCAGTATAGTTTTAATAGATGGCATTTTGTTTTTTTAATTACTTTTATAAACCTTGTTTTCACACTAAAAGGGCATTGTATTCGTTGAAATTGTAATTCTGGATAAATTATTTATTCACATTTACGCTAGGCCCATCGCTGAATTTAATAACGTTGGTGCTTTTTGGTGCGGTTACATATGTAAACCACAAATCACATTACTCACCGCAGTCTTTGCTATGTTATCTTTGTGTGTTCGCTATGTCTATGACGAATTCCAGGGACGGTGGTTGTGCTTGTGGTAGGAAATTCCTCGAGAGTCCTGGTGTGCGCATCGCTTTTCCTCTCCTCCGTTTTTTGTTGTTTTTGTTTGTGAGAGAAATAATGGGGTTGTGACGTGAGGGGCGATGAGAGTAAGGTTTTTAAACTTGCCATAAAAAAAAAAAATAAAAAATCTAGTCCCGGTAGTCGTCAGAGGTCATGTTCACTCATAGATAACTTAGTATGACTGCGGTGTAAGGATTTGTGGTTACATATGTAACCGCACAATATGGCACAAACGTTATTAAGATCAGCGTTGTCCTAGCGTAATGTGTATAAATAATTTATCCAGAATTACAATTTCAACGAATACAATTCCCTTTTGTGAATTCATGTTTTTAAAAGTAATTTAAAAACATAATGCCATCTTTACTAGTACTGGTTTTTCGAAACATTTCATTTAAATATCCCTTAAACCTTTGTCGGTTTCACATGTGGCCGTCATCTCTAAATTTCAAACTAAAAATATACATCTCTGAAGTCTGCACAGCTTCTACTTTTAGTCAGACAACATTTCATCTGCTACTGTTTGTTTGCTTACATTGTAACAGTGGTGTTGTTTATTTACATTATAACAGTGTTGTCGTTTACAGTTTTCAGTTTCTTTGTTGTGGTGAAAGGTTTTTAGTGAAAATTGCGTAGGAATAGAGTTTGTAATTGTGTTTTCTAATAGTAGTTTGACCCATAAAAAGTTAAATTTGAGTCTGGATTGTAATAATATTAGTGTTAGTGATAGTGCAAATATTTATAGCTCTGAACCTAGTTGTTGTAATGTTAGGCATAGTCCACAAATTTACATTTAGATAAAAGATAGCTTTTGAAAGAAATAGCTTGATTATAATTTTCTTGAATATCACAAACTTTCTTCAGAAAGGGAAGTTACTAATTGTTATGCCATAGCTACCTACAAAAGCTGGCTGAGATGGTTGAAGAAACTGCGGTTTGTGTAAAATGTAGTGGATTGCTTGGCGTTCAAACATTTTTCAGGTATGGCCTTAGAGTAAATATATATTAATGGTAGTTTTTTAATTAGCTCTAATTTTTTAGGATAAATAGTGAAAAATTAGTAAATAACAGTAGAAATCATTGCCTGTACGGTCCGTTGTATTGGAAAAATGTGAAGCTCCTTCCAAAACATTTTGCTGCGTGATGAACCAACAAAGCCCTCCATAATTCAAATCGTAAAAAAATATTGTGCGAGAGTATACAACGACTCCATAATGGTTGCAGCAGAGTAGTGTTTCTCATAAAATAAAATAGCACAGATATTACCACTATTTTTATGGCTCGTAGCAACGACGAGGCCACTCAAATCTAAATGGCTTTATGGCAGCAATATTACTAGATTTAGGTGAAATGTAGATTTAAGGATTTTTTAAGCATCTTCCAAGCAGACTGGTGAATAAACACTACTGTACTGCAAATTACCTTGGGTCTAGTGAACTAATGGAAGTGGGCGGAGTTTTGGACAGATTTCATCAGTCTAAAATTATTTGCAATATTTATGTACTGTATGGGAGATGGTGAAAGTGCACCATATCTAAAGGTTGGTTTTTTAAAATCGTATAATCCTAATTAAGAAATTGAAAAGTTAGAATGCCAAGGATATGTGAAAGGAATGGACAGTAGGTTGAGGAAATTAAAATGTTCTTTTCGTAAGAATAAACTCGAGGAGGGAAGAACAACGAAAGGTGAGGGGGAAACAGTTTAATCGGTCCTGTAATCAACCATATTCGGGAGTATTATGGACTGTCTATCGTTAGAAGGACTGATAGATTAGGAAATATTATCAAGGCAGAATGGCCCACTCTTTAACCTTTGTGTAAGTACCTAAAGAAAATTATTGTCATCAACTCTGCAAAAGGCACGGAGAGTTGGTGCAAGATTCAAAAGCCATTCATTACTTTAGGATCAGGAGCCTTACGATCACATCAAACACAACAACAACAACAACACACACACACACACACACAAACACACACTGTCTTTCACTTGGTTTCTATGGAGAAGATAAAACTAATATTTAAGAATTTTGTATAATACAATGTTACACGTTTGAAAGTTTAAATATAAACGTTTAATGCGATGTACGTGTTTATATCACTAATATTTTGAGGGTAACCCCATGTACAATAGACACTTAAAGAGTCTGCGTATAGTTAAAAAGTTATAGCAGTCATCATAGTACAAAAAAAACCTGATTCAAACATGGCCGTCAAATCAAATCATCATTAAAGTTAGACCGCCAAATTAGAGGGGGTTACAGAAACAAACTACCAACTCATGTACGGTACGTAATGATGTCATTTTGTTCCTCAAGATAACAGCAACTGCTAAGCAAATAATCTCTTTAAAATGTTCAATTCAATTGGTAGATTATGAAGATCGCGACCGATTATAGAATTTTTATTTTTTTCTAAGATACATATATGAGTGTTCATGGAGGTGCTTTGTAATTTTCTTCTGGCTGCCTATTCTAAAATATATGGAGAACGAATATAATCACCTAAAGACCTGAGATTTTTTACGGAGTTTCATTTTTATACAACTAGCTTGGAGTTCGTTAATGGTGTATGTTCACTTCATGGGGTTTACAGGATATATAATTGACAAAGCCATTCGGGAGGTCCATAGGATATCTCGAGAATTAATAGTGGAGTTGAAATATTAAATAGAATATTAGTAAATACTATTACGCCACGTGTGCTATAGCGTACTCTTGCATTATAGATTATAATTAATACCAATCCATTCTATAATTTCAAAGACAAGTACAACTATAAAAATACAAAGTAAAATCACAAGTGTACTATGGGCAATAACCATAAAAATACATAGCAAGATGACGAAATTATAAATCTTATTAAGAACCATAAAGGAAACAACGTACTTTCTTTCCGATTATGTCAAGAAAATATTATAAATGTACACTCACTACAGAAAACCTGCAGAAAAACATCACTCCCTAGCAATAAAAAATGTACACCATGAGAAATAACAGAGTCTGTTTCTTAAATCACCTACGGAGCAACATGTTCCTCAGGAACGGAAAAAATAATAAAAGCACAATGAAGTTTGCGTAATGGCAAACAAGACTGAATAGCAGTGAAAAGTATATGAATAAAGTACACCACACAGGAAAAAACTGGGGTCCAAATGACGAAAACTCGGCTAGAGGAACAAAACAACAGCGTCAAATCCAGTTGGTAGACCTGTTCTCCCTTCACTGTTTTTGTGTAAATTGTGGTAACCCTGTCATCCTCTCGTCTTATGTCTACCCCTCCTTATTTAGTTATCCTTCCACTCACAAATACTTTGATTTATGGTCTATTTTGCATATAATATAAATTTCACATATTTTAATAATTGTTGTACAATATGGTTTTCAGCCTCTAATAATTGTTTCTAGAAATAAATATATACTTTTTTAAAAGCTGTTATTCTCGTACATTGTTTTAGGTAACAATAGAATGTGAGTATTATCCAAATATAAATTATTCATTAAGTTTATAATAGACTCCAAGCAAATGCATTACGATAAATTATTACAATCATCACCTATCCTAATCAGGCAGGTTAAAATTATATGGAGCCAATAAATTGCAATGACTTTAATTTTTTTGACATAGTTTCATTGCAAATACGCTCATATCAAGAACTACAAATGTAAAATATCGGCTTATTCCAAAGAAGCCCAATCAAATATTTTTTATTGCTGGGAACTGTGAGAAAAAGATTTTATTTTTTAAGATGACGTACAGTATACTTAATTTTCCCTGATATGCTGAGGAGTCTTCCTAGTTGAATATTTTTATATATAACTCAAATATTAAAGGGAGTAGACATTTAGATCATTACGGGTTAAAAAGCTGCTGGTAGCTGCTATGACTTTCCAAAATTATAACACACCATCTATTATTTATATATGAAGAGGAGACCCACGGTTTGTACTCTCAAATTATATTTCCACATCTTCAAGTAATATCTAATAAGTTTCAATATAAAAGCTGTCCTCTAAATGTATACTATTTACAAATATAATAATATCTCCAAGCATGTGGCTGTGTGTGTTTAAATTTAAAACGTTAAACAGTGTGATTAAGTTACAACCACTTCATACTTACTTAAATATTATATTAATTCAATACTAAAAAAAGCTATATGAGAGTTATCTGAAAAATTAATAACTAAATATGTTCTTGACATATTATTTTATTTAATTACAATATAAATCAAATAATACAAAATAAAAAGAAGTTATTTGTTTTTTTTTACTCTAGACATAATGTGCGCAAAAAGGATAAGTCTGACCTAGTTTTAGTTAAAAATAAACGCAATGTAATTTATAAATTCAGAATCCATAGTCAGTTTTCAAATAATAGTTTTCACTGGAGCTATTAGCACTGACAATTCTTTTCATTACGTACCGTACAGGAGCTGGTGGTTTAATGTGTAATCCGGCTAATTGGGGGTCGGGCTTTGATGATGATTTGATTTGCTGAGTGTATTGGAAAAGGTTTATTGAGTCCCCTGATGATGTACACAATGAGTATTTCCATTCTTAAATGAATTGTTTGTTTATAGTTTTTTAATAAACCTTTAGTAAAAAAAACATAATTATGTATTGTTTCTACGTTATACTTGTATTTCCGAGTACAAAGTATAATCAAAAACACTTATTGTTAATTTAGTTAGAAGAGACTATTATAGTAAATTTTAACAAAAAAAATATTTCAGTTGAGACTAAATATGTGTGATAGTTTAAAGAAAACCCTGCACACTTTGATGAAGTGAACAAAATACTTAATATTGAATAATGACTTTCTGTTGAGGTATATTTGAGCCTTTTCATAAAAGGCTACTAATTATTTCATATTTTGAATCAAATTTTTTTGGCCTGCCAAAAGGCTTGCTTTGAGTAATTAATGCTCCGTCCGATAAACAATTAACACAATATAACTTAAAAAATTATGATAGTTCCTTTTTTTTACGGTTTTGCTAGAATTTTATGAGACATGCAGGGAATTTCAACACTAGCAGTTGTATCACCAATCTGTGTTGGTGACATGATAGTCAAAACATAACTGTACAGGAGCAGAGTAACATCCCCTCTTCTTCTATGGTTATATAAATGAGTTATAGTGTGTCAGCCATCCCACATCTTGGGATTGTGACAGGAGGCGGCTGTACTCTCAATATTACGCATCATAAATAATCTGTACCTCTAAATGAGGTAGGAAGTTCCTTTTAAGACCTTCCTTCCTTTTCTGGTTCCTTTTAAGAATAGAATCTCATCTTCTTTTTTCAAGAAAATAATTTTCCATATAATGGAGGCAAACTTATTTCTATCTACAATCAGAGCCTTGAATACACATTTTACTGGCTGAAAGTTAACGAATCCTATCACTCTATGTAGTTAGAACAATTTAATTTACGTCTGCCTGTCTGAATGATATTTATAAAAAGAAATGACCTATAGACTTGAAATTGTTCAAGAACCTTCATGTCTATAAGCAACACTATGTTTGATGAAGGTGCATTTCACTGCACGTGATTTGATGAGTATTACCTAATATTTTCTGAATTGATCTTATGGGTAACCATAATGGCATCGAAAAAAAGCAAAATACATAAACGTATAAACATGTTAAGAACAATCATACGAAATTTTCAAATATTAGGTCTCACAAATATTCGTAGAGTAAATTCAGTGTTATTATCTATTGATGTATCCTCCCTAGGTCACCGGAAGTTAAATCAATGGACAAACATGTGAATGTATCATGTGGTAAGATGTCTTGCGAAAGATTGCAACCATACACTTTGCTGAGACACAAGAATGAGTTTTGCAATGATACATATTCTATCATTGAATTAGACTGATCGTCATTGAAGCCCATCACTCAGTTCATTGACTAAATTTCTTTGACTAAAAATCTCCTTCCTGTAAAATGCTTGTCTATTTGTGTACAGGAAATTTTGATTATAAAATATAGACCTACAGTTTTGCATGCAACCTCAACGAAGCCTTCACGTGGCACTTCGTGTTCCGTACTCTTATCGTTTTTAATAAAATTAGTATGAAAATGTCAAATTTAAGTAAGGTATTCGGCTACTGTAAAAACTTTTAAGGCCGTACAATTCGTGTAACTTGAAACCAATAAATTATGGATTTTAATTTTAAACTTCATTATTTTCTAAAGTTACTCAAGTGTTATTGTTTTGAATCAACACATATTAATGTAAATAATTTTGTATTCTGTTTTCATAGCATTATTTGCTTGTTTGGTCCCTGTATCGTCACTTACGTAATGCTCTTAGGGTTTATGTTCTTTCTAGAAGTATATTACTCTTCTGCAAGCATTTAAACACAGTGAAATTGTCAAAATCGGTACACGTTCGGAACAAAATATAAAATAGTGTTATTACAAGCTTTTTAAATAACTAACACATGGAATTCAATTTACTTTTAATCAGAAACTACAACTGTTCAGTTCCGACTGAATTTCAAGGTTTCATATCAATTACTCAGGAAGTTCCATTGAGACAGGAGATAAAATACAAGATAGTTGGTGTTTTTGCTGACTTCTACATTAGACTCTGATTATACAATACTTATTTTCAACCTGAAATATTATTCGTAACTTAAATTTTGTTTGTCCATTGATTACTTAAAGTGTATTTTAATTTGCCTAGTATAAAGATTATATTTTACTAATTATTGCTGATATTCTGTTAATATTTTGTTGAAACGTTTTTGAATACATAGCAACAACGATGATTAATCAGGGAAACAAGTTTTAGTGATATAAAAAAAAGGAATCATAATGCTATAAAATAGAGCTAGCTTCCACGAGGTTCAGTTGATCTGGTTAAACAGCTACATTAAACTAGGATAACACAATTTATTTTTTTTCTAATTCGGGTGTGTAAGAAATTCTTTTATGTATGATTGCATGTCTGCCTATATTTATAACAACATTAAATCTCAAGATTTATATTATCTATAAAGTTTAAATTGTCTATGCAATCTCAGCAAAACCTGTAAAGCGATTCTTTGTAAAAAGAAACAACATTAAATGTTCGATGTTTTATTTAACATTGTAAATCAAAAACAAATAGCCCTTGAAATATGACCTATTTCAATGTATGTTTTATACGTTCAATCTACGTATTACGAAACATACATGTTACATAAAGACTTTGTAAAAAGAAACAACATTAAATGTTCGATGTTTTATTTAACATTGTAATAAAAAACAAATAGCCCTTGAAATATGACCTATTTGAATGTATGTTTTATACGTTCAATCTACGTATTACGAAACATACATGGTCCCTAAAGTCTAAATTATTCCTGAACTGTCGCCCCCTTCATTACCTGTCGTACAAGAGCCGTTTACTCCAGCTGATTGGGGGTACGACTTTGATGATGATTTGAAATGTACAGAGCGTTTGGACCGTCACTCACGTTTGGTCGGGTTTAATACACAACGTAAATTTTCCTTTCTGTTAAATATATAATAAAATCAATCATTGCTAAGCCATATAAGTTGCTATCAGTTTTACTACAATTATGAGAAAATTTAGAGCACAATTATTACTGTTACAGTACTACAATAAATTAATAGGTAGATTACAACGAGTTTATAAATATTTAAATTATAAATTTATAAAAATTTTCCTCTACTTCTCTTATTTATAGTATCATATTGTCTTATATGGAATGGATTTTGCATGTCTTAGTAGATCAGAGACTTAGTATTTCAAACCCTACTGCACTGAGCTATGGAGTTACCCAAGGATCAATACTCAGTCCAATTTCTTTCCTGATATATGTTAATGACATTGAATCTTCACCACTGCATAGAAAGCTTGTGCAGTACGCAGATGACACGACTCTCTGTTTTAGAGGAAGTAAATAACAAAATTTATAAACACAGACCTTTGTTGACCTTAACAGTTGTGTCCCACATTTCAATAGCCTCGATCTTCAAATTAACTCATCAAAATCAAATTTCCTAAACTTTTCAATGCGCTATACTGACATTGAAAGAGGTCCTGCTGTTATGGTTGCAGATGCATTATTGGATAAATCACATTTATCATGTTTGTGCCAAATTAACCTCAGAGGTTAAGATGTCTTAAGATCTTTGTCAAAATATTGCCCGAGTCAGGTACTGATTGCGGCGTGCTACGGCCTAATTTATACCAACCTCTCGTATAGAATCGTTTGGTGGGGAGGCTGTGCAAACAACCATTTTATTAGAGTTTTCAAATCACAAAAAAAGCAATTCGCATTATCACTAATTTAAGCTGAGAGTCGTGCAGGACAACGTTTAAAAATTTGCAACTGTTGACTTTGCCATGCTATGTCTTAGACACTACCTAAATAAATATATTATTTTTCTAAATGTGCATTAACCAGAGGACGAGACACATGAATACGAGAAAAGAGGCAGAGATAACTACTGTTCGGAAATGCACCGAACGGTGATTTATAAACATTGTCCCTCGCAAGCAGGTGTTCATGTTTGTGTAATACGGTGTTCAGGTGTAAAATTTTATGTTGATAATTAAATTACCCAAAAGTGTACAACTACAAAACCGTGATGATTGTGGAGGATACAAGCACCAAAATTTAAATGAAATTTTATACAGCTATTGTTTGATAATCTTATTTCAAACAAAACATACTGAAGGAGTAATTATTGACCATAGAAACACATTTAACGTGTGGTGAAACGTATATGACTAGAGTACATACTCTTGTCATCTTTATTTCTAAGTAATATTTTGTAACTAAGGAATTGCATTAATTCATTAGTAAATCGTTTTTAATTGCTTATATATAATTATTCATTTATTGATAAACAAATTTAATTTCAAAGTATGGATTAATAATAATTATCTTAGAATTATAAAAGTTGAGTGTTTTAATAGCATACTTAGTTTGCAAGGATCAACTTTATTTATGGAATGACTTATGCCATATTGGGCACTCATTGGCCGACTATTTAACAAATGAACTATGACGTAATAAAATTAATTGTATCATAAATAAAAAGAATAAATCTAAACAACCATTTTGAATCGCTAATGTTTCATTTTAGCGCATGTCTTTGTTTATATACAATATCGGCGGGAAAAATCGGTTAAAAATGCAGGAAATCTCAAAATCTATTTAATATTTTGTCTCCCGTAATCACTTGAGGACAGAGATAGCCGATTGTTTTATATATCTGTCTAGAAAATTTTGCTCTTGTCGAGTTTTATGTCCTATATGTGCATACTGTTCAGTCAGTAATAACACCAATAACCTTAGCCCCTTACACCCTATGTACGCATGTAAACCCTGATCTGAAAAAGCCCTTAAATCATCGTTCACATTTTACCTGATTGGCGAAAACAGATTTATTACTCTGAGCATTATCACTCGCCAATCACTCAATGTGCTGCGAAATTTCATTTCTGTTTGTCTGTCTATCCGGACGAAATCTTGAGAATGAAACAACATTTATAATTAAAAATTGTATTTAATGCTCCATTCATAAAAGAGAAACTTCTAGGTCGATGATGGTGCAGTTACTCCTTGGGATTTGGCTGAGAATTAGCCAACATCGGTGTTGCTGGTAACGACGACGAGGTAACGAGAAAAATCGTAGATTGAATTAACTTATATGCATATTACAATCATATGACATGTTAAAACGTAACGCTGTGACACATTTAGAATACAATTATGTATTGTACATCCTTAAATCATCTCATATATAGATTTATTATTTTTCATAAAACTTCATTTGTACATAAACAAGAATAAGTTGTATGTGGTGTATCAATGGGATTTGACTGAGCGTTATTGAAGCCTAACATTCAGTATGCTGACAAATGTTTCTGTCTGCCATGAGATATTTATATTTATATATTATATGATTTTACTGAAGAATGCAATAGTCTTTATGCTTTAAATAGTGAATGTAACCTCAGCAATGGTTGTGACTCGACGCGTAGTATCGCGCATCTTCTATTTGTAAAAGGGTGTGTGTGATATACAGTATATTTAGTATGATCTTTTGAAATGTATAAATTTCCTTACATGTAACTTTCCCTCAGTCGAGTATGCCTTAGTGTTATAATTTTCATTTAATATCTTACATTTAAACTTTTTACAAAGTGCTTGAGTATTTAGAACGGTGTTTTTTGATATTTATTGAGGAGAGAATGTTTTACTAAACAAGGATATTGTGCCTTGCTCTCCACCTCCCTAGGTAACTTAAACCTCAAATGTATATAAATTTAAACTTGATTTTCTGATAAGTAGCTGAGGAGTTGCAGATTCCAGCAACTCTGCTACACAAGGTAACAGATTACAGTTACCTAGGGAGGTGGAGAGCAAGGCACAATATCCTTGTTTAGTGCTTGAGTAGTAGAGCGTAGTTATTGAAACTGTAATTATAATATTTAAACATTTGTCTAATCCTTCCCTTCAAAATACACGAAACTATCAAAGTACAAAGTATTTACGATTTATCAGTGGAAGGGTAATAAATTTTATTGGTTACTTTTGAGAAAATTGTGTCATGTCGTGTTTTATGTGCTGTGTCATAAATGCATACGAGTATTGCACAATAGCTGATAACGCCGTTAACCTCAGCCTCTTGCGTCTCTATAGTATATAAAATAATAAAACTTCTAATAAATAAACGTATATTATCAACGTTCATATATAGTTAAAATGAGAAAGCAGATTTAATTGGTTGAGCGTCAGCGAAGGCAATCGCTCGATGGGCTGGACAAAATTAAATTCTGCTGTATATTCGCACGATATATCGAGAACAAAATGGCCTACATACTTTAAATTTAAAATTAAGTTTCATTTCTATATAAGTGTAACATGTCGTTCAATGTCACTACATTGGTTTTGGCTGAGCGTTAATGAACATTTTTACATCGGTCATATGTTTTAACCTTACATTGAGAAAATCGAAGAATAAATAAATTTGGAAATGAACTGGATTTTATTACGAAGTATAATAATTAATCTTCTATTAACACATGCAGTTTAAATAATCAGCTAGAGATTTTAATATGGCGCTCAGAAAAGTCTGTTACGCATCATGAGGTATAGTGTATTGCTGACCTGTCTTGAACTTATAGAGTAAGGCAATTTAATAAATATTTGTTTCTTACAGTCAGTACTTAAAGTATACTACTTATATTAATCGGTTTTTCGAATGAGAAACAGGAGATAAGGACTATACGAATAAATAAACACTTTTTATACTAACTATAAAAATAATGTTTTTTTAAACACTTTTTATTTTATAAAAGTGAAATAGTGAGTTTGTTTTATAAATGTACGTTTTAAATTTCTGTACATTGTGGTAATATGTATCGTAATTCCTCGCTAAGTTATAACGCGAAGCAAACCGATGGTATGCCAATATCATTGTTGATATTAGGCAGTAATAATTTGAGGATTTTATATTTAAGTTTAAATTTTATTCTGAACAGCTAAGCACTAAGATTAAAGGTTATACCTTTTTTATATTTTTAAGTTTTAATCAATAATCCAACTTAACATAGAGACCAACTCTCGATACACAACTTTTCAGTTTTTTCGTCTAACTTAGTTACACTGAACGACTGAAAACATAATTCCTTTGATCTAGTCCAAAATCTAAAATAGAAAACAACGCATTTTGTAAACGTAAATCGTGGCATAAAATTGATATTAAAATGAGAATCTTTTATACGTTGCCAATTTTTAGTGGAACTATAATAAATAAATATTCTGTAAGTATATAATTTTGACTCATTGATGAAGATATTGACACAACACAAATAATGGGGCATGCAAATTTCCACATACAATGATTACCCCTTCCACCAAATGCTACATATTTGTTTATGTTGGTGTTTGTATAATATTTATGGGTATATGTCTTTGTTTTTAGATTAAAATTATATTGCTTTCAGTTAATGACTTTAAAAAAGAAGTTTTAAAAACTAACCAACAAGTTTTTAAATGAATTGTCTATCCAAAGAACGTAAATGCTAACTATGGTACTTGACCCATGAATATGAGAATCAGTGTTAAGGGTTTGTTTTACTGTTTCCATTGATATATATACTTCGCTACAGACATTTTTCTTCGTCTACCTTTTCCTAAACGTGGACCATAGAACTTTCTGGCATGTTTTGTTGTTCGAGTCATCAAAACACCTATTGTACAAACACTTGCAACAAAAATTAAAAGTTGGAGTGTTTTTCTTCTTACTACTATAAAACATTCTTTCTACAATATTATGCTCAACTACAAATTTTTGGGGAAGAATAAAAAAAAAATTACGGTAGGCCTATACCAACTGGCTGGACTAGACATACTTGTATCAAACTTGTTCAATCGAAATCGTATATTTATTGATATATCATAAACCATAGAATTTATTGATGAAATATTTTATTACGTAGCCAAATGGCTGTAGAACATAAACGACAGTTCCTTCAAAAAGAAAATACCAATTTAATTCTAAGTGCTATTATTACCGTTTCGTAATAGTTAGACGATGTTTATCTGCTCATGATTCGGATTTATAAAATACTTTTTTGGAATCAACATTCATAACATTTTTATACAATTTCGTCTGCCTTAATTGATAGAAAACATTCTTAAAAAAGTTTTTATTCAACCTTAAGTATTGATTATTGTTTTTTTACTCTGCATTTGTAAAATAATCATAATGTATCATTATCATCATAAATATAAGGAAATATTCCAAAAAGAAACACCAATAACAACATTTGGTTCATTCGAACAGTAAATTCAGTATCGAAACAATAATGTATATTATTTTACCTATTACAATATTTGTATTATTTTCCACAGTAAACGAACAAATTTTAATATAATACTATAAATCTGTTACATTGATGAATATCAAAGTTGTGCGATTACCTATTAAAATCAATATTAAATTTAAGTTTGCTTTTGAAGTATATTGTATGCAAATGCAAAGTTAATTCGTATTATATTCCATGTTAAATTAACAGAATAAACACGTGTAAAACCTATTTTCAGATATTATATTCCTCTAGTTAATAGTAGGTAAAAATAAAAAACCTAGCGTGCTATGATTTAAAAGATGATATGTCATCTAAGTGGATAAGAATGTTTTGACATATCTGTCACTTTCCTCTCTCTGTTCTAATCTTGCTGCCCGGCCCACTTCCTGTGTATGTTCCCTCGAGATAAAGTCCGAAAAAAAGAACTGCCCAATTTTACGCAGCCTTTTATCTTGCAATTCTACACATTGAACTATATAATATGAGAATAGATATCAAAGAAGGTTTTAATATGGCATGTTGTTTCAGCTAAGTGTTCTAGATACATTTAGAATCTACTTATGGCAGTCAATTCAAGGTGGATTTTTAGGAGTGATTTTAGCATTATATCAGAACATGACCCCATAAATACAAAACTGGCAATCATTATATTTATATATATAAAGGGTGTTCATAAAATGGGATCACAAACTTCTGTGTCTACTAGTACTCAACATAAATAATTCCCAATGACAGGTCGATATGTGACATTTAGTCACTAGCCAATATATTGTATTTAAAATCTCTCTACATCTAATAAAGCTACAGATCCAAACTTTGCACATGACATATGCTTTAATAATTGAAAGAAATGTTAACAAACATATTTGTTTATTTGTGTAATAATAGAAATCTTAATAATATTTAAAATAATACTATTAGAAATAAGCGCCTTTAAAATATGTAATTTCAAATCATGAAAAACTAATATTGTTGGAAAGAATTTACGAAATAACATTTTTTGCAAATTTCCTTCCAAATCCAACAATACATTTCTTAACAAAATCTGTTAACGCATAAATGACCACAAACATTTTAATAATGTGACAACAGCGTTTCTCGTTCATCATGCGTTTCTAATGGAATTCTTTATTTCATAATCTTGGTTTATTGTATATGTTCTTATACAAAACTCAGCCCTAATGCGATACGTATTACATATATTATGAAATAAAAGTGCAATACATTTTTGTCGTTGCTTTCAACTTATTATTTTATTCAAATTAACTGTTGGTCAAAGTTATAAATTTGATCCTAAAAGCTCTATATATACTCGTATATGTATATATATAATATATATATATATAATATATATATAAAATGCCTTAAGGGATACGGTATCATATTCTTAGAGAGAAATCTGTGTAGTTCCGCCATATATTACTGGATATAGAGGTTTAGTAATCTAATGGAAACAATAATTGCTCCTACCATAACGAAAACTATTCATTGGTACGTGTACTTTAAATTGGCTAAAGACTATTAAGTAATGTGTGCATATTAATGTACATAGGGTTCTGATAAAGATTATTTATGCTTTATGAAATAAATATTGTAATATTAGAATTATACACCAGCAGAATTGAACTTTCCACGCCTACATTATTTGATAAGATAATTTAAATAATACTAGATTTGATAATGTTTGAAGCATGAAATGTCGTATTAAGTAGTTTTCTACATTTCATTAGTTATTTTTTATTTAAGCCATATAACCCAAAACTATAAATTATGTTACCTTTATTAGGAAATTATTTGTCCTAGTTTGCAAGGGTATTTTGTAAACGTAATTCAAATACAGCAAAATTATTAAATTACACGTTGTCGTAAATAAATTAGTCACGAATGTACGTATTTTCATATATTTTATTGCTAAGCACATAACATTTGATAAAACATTAATAAAATCCTCCTCCAAAGTGAATATATGTTTATTTTATTAATCGAAATTGTGCCGTTTTATATATATATATATATATATATATATATATATATATATATATATATATATATGTGTGTGTGTGTAAAAACTATAAACAATTACATTAAACAAAAGATTTTGGTATAGCTATCAACACATCATTGTTGTTAAAATACCACGCTTACTAAACATTTAAACAATTATGTACGTAGCTACACACACACACACACACACACACACACACACACACACACACACACACACACACACACACACACACACACACACACACACACACACCACACACACACACACACACACACACACACACACACACACAACACACACACACACACACACACACACACACACACACACACACACACACACACATACACACACATATATATATATTCTAAAACCTCAGAAAAAAACAATCAGAATGCATTTATTTTTGTGTGTTGTGTAATTTGCAAAAGTAATATTATAAGTATATTATAATATTTGTCTAAATATAACCTCATATACTTTTACAATACAAAGCTACATACTTAATGGTTTAAATGTCTAGTTATTGAGATATTTTAACAACAATTATGTGTTGATAGCTAAACCCAAATTTATTGATTAATGTAATTCTTAATATTTTGTATACAGGGTGATTCATGAAGTTCTCCCCCCACTTCTACAGCACATTGTACTAGTAAAAATAATGAAAAAATGTTATATAAACATAGGTCCGAAAACGCTTCGTTAGCGAGTTACAGCTAGCGAAAGATTTCGCCTGAATTCCTGGGTAAAGAGTAAAATAAAGCCATACTGAACTTTTGGAAAGGTTAATTAAGTAAGAAATATCGTGGATTCTTATGTATTTTTACCTGATAAAGCTAATAAAATAGGTTTCAGAACTGTACCTGTAGTAGTTTTTGAGGGATTCAGGGTTAAATGCAAAAAATTGGGGCACGAAACAATGTTTTTTTTAAGTTTGATGTATAATAACTTTGTTAAATTGGTAATAAATACATAAAATCAACAAACATTAATTGTAGAGAATTTAATTCTGAGAAAATTGATATAATCAAAGTCTAAAATAAAACAGAAATAAGTAACAAAAAATCGATTTTATTCAGTATAATACATTACTAGTTTTAAGCAAAATTAATCAGGTTGGGCCAACCGTACGCACCTTTTTATAATAGATGTTCGAAAATGAGGCCATCATTATCAATACATTTTGCAGCACGTTTGTGTATTGCTTTTGTTGTGTTTCTTAATTTTTCAGGACTTCCCTGTATCTGCACAGCCGAATCCATAATACGGGCAATTAATTCATCACGAGAATTCACTTTTGTCTTGTATACAATGTCTTTCATCCATCCCCAGATGCAATAATCCAATGGAGATAGATCTGGTGATCTTGGTGGCCAAGGGTGAGGCCCTCCACGACCAATCCAGTGTCCAGGAAATTGATGATTTAAGTAAGCAGAAACGGCAAGTGAAAAGTGGGGAGGTGCTCCGTCATGCTGGAAGTACAAATTTTGTCTGAGATGTAAAGGAACATTCTCTAACAGCTGCGGCAACTCTTCTTGAAGGAAATGCAAATAGAACTCAGCATTTAGGCGTCCAGGTAATATGAAAGGTCCAATCAGCCGATTGTGCAACAGGCCACACCAGACATTGACGCTAAATCGGTGTTGAAAGTTCTGTTCCACTACCTCATGTGGATTTTCTTCTGCCCATGAGTGTTCATTGTGCAAGTTATTGACACCATCCCGAGCGAATTGTGCCTCATCCGTAAACAAAATACGCTTGTAGAGTTAATTATTAATATTCAAAAAGTTGCAAAACTCCAAGCGAAGCGGACCATCCCCTAGCTGTAGATGTTGAACCTTTTGTTTATGAAACGGATATAATTTGTTTCGATTAAGTGACCTCCACACTGTTGACTGCGAAACTCCTATCCGCCTAGAAATACGTCGTGTACTTACACCTGGACTGCGAAGAACAGCATTAATAACAATATCATCATCAAGTTGGACAGCTCGTTCATAATTGGTTCTAGTACTTGGTAGTGATCCTGTTTCCCGAAGAGTACGAAAAGTTCCTGAAATTGTTTTGGTATCTGGAATCCTCCTATTAGGGTAACGTAGTTCATATTCTTCTACAGCAGCTCTAGCATTACCATTACAGTAACCCAAAATAAAAACCATATCAGCGTATTCCTCTGATGTAAATAAGTAAGGCATTTTTTTTCGCTGAATAAACAATCGAACTCACAGAAAAATTGCATTTAATAACACGATTCACAGAACCCGATCTCCTGCTGTAGCTTGCAAAACACCACTAATACACAGTTCTAACGTAACAGTACAGAATACCATTGTTGAACAGCTGTTATTCGTGCGTTACCAACTTAGAAATTAATAAAACAAAAAACTGCATTTCGATGATTAGTAAACAATAATGGGAAAATGTTTTTCTTCATTTATTTTCGAACATTTGATGTAAATTTTTATTTAAAAAAAAAATACAACGTAATATAACATGATATTTTTATTTACAAACAAATTTATTTAACAGTTAATCTTGTTTTCTCAATTTATCTCATCATTAAGGAACAAACATTTTGTTTTTGTTTTATTTTAACTAAATACCGTACGGTATTTCTTTACAGCTAGTAATGTATTATACTGAATAAAATCGATTTTTTGTTACTTATTTCTGTTTTATTTTAGACTTTGATTATATCAATTTTCTCAGAATTAAATTCTCTACAATTAATGTTTGTTGATTTTATGTATTTATTACCAATTTAACAAAGTTATTGTACATCAAACTTAAAAAAACATTTGTTTCGTGCCCCAAATTTTTTGCATTTAACCCTGAATCCCTCAAAAACTACTACAGGTACAGTCCTGAAACCTATTTTATTAGCTTTATCAGGTAAAAATACATAAGAATCCACGATATTTCTTACTTAATTAACCTTTCCAAAAGTTCAGTATGGCTTTATTTTACTCTTTACCCAGGAATTCAGGCGAAATCTTTCGCTAGCTGTAACTCGCTAACGAAGCGTTTTCGGACCTATGTTTATATAACATTTTTTCATTATTTTTACTAGTACAATGTGCTGTAGAAGTGGGGGGAGAACTTCATGAATCACCCTGTATATTTACTTTATCCCTAAGCTATAAACTTATCTTTTCTAGCAATGATTGATTCAATACATTAAAATGTTAAGAGAAACTCAAAATAAACTAACTGAGAGTTAATTTTAATATACTACCGCTATATGAAATATCCCACATTCTGACAAAAATGTTATAAAATTTCACAAATATTCCTCTCTAAACAGTATCTAACAGGCGTCGGGCCTGGCACTTCTACTTTGACACAACCAAACCCTAATATGTGATAAATGGGCTGTGAATTAGTTTTTAGTATTTAATATAACCGTATCTTTGAAGAAAACCTATACATTTTACACAAAACAATAATTACATATTATAACTTTCTGTAATAGCCAATTAGATAATTTTATAGAGGATAGTACAATATGTTACGCTTTGATTTTTGTTTTGGTCTTAGAAATAGTCAGCTGAAATATGGCTTTTACACATTTTACTAATTGAGGACCATCTTTTGTGTTAGCATCATGACTATTTCCAATATTTGTTATTTGCATTAAATTACAAAAAGTATAATGGCTGTTCTAATGCCCTTGACCATATTACATTGTTAATATTACACATAACAGTTTAAAATTTACAAATATGACATAAACACATATTATCTGACCACCAATGGCAGTTCTAATGTAAATGCTTACATATTAATTGAGCAATGTGTCTAAATAGCGAAACCTTAGAAGTTATTCATAACGTCGGGCCTGGTTGCTGCTTGGATGGGTCGCCGCTGAGCGATCCTGTGTGTGCAAGCAGTAAACCTTCACGGGCTTTAGAGCGTACTTTTATCTCTAAATACCCTGTTAAATAAGACATCTTTTAGCCCACTTTAAATTTTATTAATTATTATTTTATTATCTTGGAGTTGACATTACTTACCAAAACTTACTTTAAACAATATAATTTGGCATCATACTAAACAACCCATACTGGAAAATCTGAAGCGTGATATCAAATAATAATATTAATAGGTGATAACATTATTGTTATATATTATAGTGCTGTGCATTTAGGCAAGGGAAGATTTAAAGTAATGAATAACAATACTAAATGTAATATTACAAGTAGAGTTGGAAAAAGAGATGTTTTTCAATTTAAAGTTTTACCCGTAACAAACCGAATCAGTCGGTTTACATTCGATATCTTATTAAAAGTAACCGTTTTTGTGAGATGAATCTGTAAAATTAGTAAATTCTGTGTCAGCAGGTTTGTAGCCGAGCTACTACAGCCATCCACTTACACTACTCTATCAGAAAAGGCATAAAACGAGACTCAAACATTTTTTAAACCATCCCGGCCATAAAGCACAACAGGCCTGATGTTGTGTTGTCGCCTTCTGGCAGAGAGCAGCACATGGCGTAACTGTTACATAAACATGTTTATAGTACACAACGAGAGGAAAATTAACAGTATTTTGCCAAATGTTACAAAATTTGAATTTTATTTCAATATTTGTCTTATTGGTAATTGTTTATATATATATATATATATATATATATATATATAAACATATATACCTTTTTCAAGAAAAGTTTTATTTTACCTTAGGGCATAAGTAATATTTATTGGCTGACTATTAAGTGTATCAGTTGTGTTTATATTTATATTGAAATTAATATATTAAACTATATAAACGAACTATTATTTTCGACAAGTAAGTAGATTCCTCCAGACCCTTCCTAAGGAGTACCTTCCAAAATAAGAGTACTCAAAAAAAATCACGTATCCCTAACATTTATTTATATACGGGTTTTTAAATTGCTGCGTGTCCCAATTTAAGATGGTATGATATATCGTTAGGATGATTAATTTAATTACCAACACCTATTAGTCCCTGAATTTACTACGTACCATAATATTTTTATGATATGACAAAATAAGATAGATTCATGACGTAACCGTCGTTCAATGTTTTTGCCTTTCTCTACAACTAAAATATACAACATGAGAAAAAATACCTATACAGATAAAAACCTTCCAAATAAATTATTTTTCTGAAAACTTGTAAATAAAATATTCGATTCAAGCTACAATATTTAAAATAAATAGTTTGTTCTGAGATATTATCTGTAAAGAATATATTACTAAACCGGTCACTTTTGAAAAGTAACAAAAAACATCGAATTATTTAATTTATTGTGTAACCTGTTTTAACATGATATAATATTGCAGATACTCGTATAATATTCATCTGAGGTACGAACGTTATTGCATAATGCTATAAGGAAGATTAATATGTGTAAGTTATTCTTATTGTATCTGGCCAATAAACTAATATTATAATTGATTCCTAAACTAAGTTTAAAATAAAAGAAGAACACTTACTGGATTATTTTGGATTAACATATAGTTAATGAGGCAATGTCAGTTAAATAAGGCCTCAATAGCGCACTGGAGGTAGCCTTGAACTGCCTATTCATCGCACAGTAGAGGATAAAGTTGCATAGCAAGGTTTTAAGTGACTAGATGTCCGTGACCTCCCTTAATACTTTTTAACAGTCTCTGAAGTCCCAGTATCACACTCAACATTCCTAAAATATCGCATCGTCCTATATATATGCATCGTATTCTTGCTGCCACAGATCCACTTCTCGCGTCGTTTCTTGGTGTCAACGCATATATGCCTGAAACTCAGAACTTTTAGTCTTGATAACTCCACTGTACCGCAAGAAGTTGATGCGCATGTTATTGGTTTTCCTCACCTCACTGAGGTCTACAACATAAAATGTCATGTTGGACACTATCGTCAAGTTTGTTTCGACGATGCTTCCGGCCACGTCAAGTAAAGCTATCTTTGGCTCGATCTCGTTGGAGAGGTAGAGTGGCACAGAAAGTACAGGATAGAAGATGTAGCCGAACACTGTCATAGCGATGGTTCTCTGCATACCACACCACTCTCTCTTAAGTTGCGGGTACACTACAGCTATGTACCGCCACACAGCCACAGTCACTGTCAGCCATATCGATATTGTGTGGCAGACCTGGGAGACCTGCGCGTGCAGCAGCACAAACAACGCCCAGCCGTATGAGAAACGCTCTCATGTGGAGGCGAAGAGTACATTCCTGCATGACGTGGACGTCAGCAGTCAGAATGGTATTAGTGAAAAAAGCTAATCTCTTGGTGACTAAGGGCGGCGATGCTCAGTACATTGGCTACGGAAGCAAAGACACAGCCCCGCAGACTGCCGTAGCCATAAGCCTGGTAGTAATCGGCGTGGAAGTGCTTCAACCTCGGGCCATATTATCTCCCTTCACTGGTGCTATAGTTTACTGTCACGTTTATGTAGGTGTCCCATGTGCTCAGGGCTATTTGTAATAACTAATTAAAATGCAAATAAGAAGGTTTTATTTTTTTCCTATTGAAACTCTAAAGAACGAGGGAGAAAATATGGACATCTTTATTAGTTGATGATTCTTTTTAGTGAAAACTGACTGACCTCTAAAAAATGTTTGTCTAATAAAACACTTACAAATACATTTTTGATGATTTCAATGTTTGAATTTTTGTACTTATAATTTACTAATTTCAAAGATTACCATATATAACACAAGGAAACACATGTTTACTTAATACCTTCAACAACGTTAGAGATATTAAAAAAACCTAAATAGCCAACTGTTCATTATTGGTTTACTTACGTAGCAGGTTAGGTTACAAGCGATGTACTGGGGATGGCAGATTTCCAGCAGGGCAGGGCTGCCAAAACAAACAATCATCATTTTGGCAAGCTTAGTTTTTATGAGTGTGAAAAATATAAATTTCTGTAATAGTAAGGTGATCGTAAAACGCAATACAAAACAACGCAAGGCATGCAATATTAAAAACTAGATTAATTTTATTTATATGGTGTCGTTTTCCATCCAAATTTTTGTAAGCCTGATCGCCCACTCGTTTGTGCGACAACAGTCGAGAGAACGGTCAATGGGTTTCTCTCGGTTCTATGAAATACACTGTTGATTTTTAGGTCTAAACTTCAAAGAGCAGTATGACCATCTGCCTGTCTGCCTGAAACTGTGATAACTTGATAGAAAGGTCAAAGAGACTGAAAATGGGGTACCTATGTTCCCCAGAAATGAAAAAAATAGTTTATTTTCTTAAAATTCAATAGTTCAAGAGGTTCATTTTTCAGACTTTCTCACCGATGGACGGTATGTGTGAGAACTCCTCATAGAAAGGTCCAATACTTGAAGACTGTATATATATATATATATATATATATATATCTTTATATATATATATTTCTTGTGTGCGTGTGTATGTTATTGAACTCCTCCTAAACGGGTGGACCGATTTTAATGAAACTTTTTGTGTGTCTTCAGTTGGATCCGAGAATGGTTTAGATTCATAATTCGGTCCAATTTTAATAGTTTATTTAATTTCATTTTTAATAATAAATTGTTGTTGATGGTGGAGTGTTTTACATTGGATCCGCCAGACTGCGCCACGAACGACACGTAATACAAAGTGAACTGATACATAACAGCTGTGAATATTTCAGCTGAAGTTCATTAAAGAGGCAGAAACATTTGTTCACATTGAAAATTTAGGAAGGTCATATTTTAAATTTGTAAAGTGCTTGATCAGTAGTGTAATGCAGATTGCAAAGATGAAGTTTCACCAATTGTTCTACGTAAACATTATAATATTACAACACAGCCATAAAGTTTTTTCTATTTTAATTCGAGGTTTTCCCGACATTTTGTGCTGCTATCAAATTTGTGTGTTGTTTTGTAACATTCTGTAATTATTGTGTGAGTGCTAATTGTTATAATACACTAATAGAGATTGAAGATGTTTAAAGTGCATAAAAAACTATAGTTATTTATTAAAGTTATTGAACTCATTTTGCACATTTATTGAAGTGAGTATATTGGTCGCATACCTCAAATAACCTAAGTAGCATACAAATCAAAAGGTTGTGTTTGTATGTGTGAATATTGTTAACAGTTTAGATAATGAAGTTTTAAACTAATTGGATTTAAAATAATTTGTTGTAATTTACATTTTTTAATCTGCAGTCAGAATTGGTCACATAAGTTCAAATTAAGTAGCATACAAATCACATGTGTGAATAACTACTTATTGTTAATAGTGTAGGAATTGGTTTTAAATTAAATTCTGTTGGCCAGTTCCGACATTATACTGTAATTTTAAATTACTAATTTTATTACAAGTATATTTTTTAATTTACAACTTAATTTATTGTAATGATATTGCATGTACAATATTTTTTGTTAATCCTTCAGGAGTGTACATAAACAAATTAGATGGTTTTCCGATAGGGCTGAAGTATAATAAGTGGCCTCCATCACAATCGAATTATTGATATTTCTGAATAGCCTATCCAAACTACTATCCGAATTGGATTATAGTTATTTAAAGGTTGAAGTATAATAAGCAGCCACCATCACAATTGAATTATTGATATTTCTGAATAGCCTATCCAAACTATTTATTTATTTATTCGGTCAAATTTAATTAAATTTTTAATTATAAATTGTTGTTGATGTTGGAGTGTTTTATATTGGATCCGACAGACTGCGCTACGACACGTAATACAAAGTGAACTGATACTTAACAGCTGTGAAAACTTAACAGGCAGAAACATTTGTTTACATTTAGATTACATTATTATAAAGTGCTTGATCAGTAGTCTAATGCAGATTGCAAAGTTAAATTTTCACCAATTGTTCTGTGTAAACATTATAATATTACAACAGAGCCATACATTTAATCAATTATAGTCTTGAAAGCATAGAGTAAGCATAAACATATAAAAATAACACCACTTCTTATTTCAATATATTCTGTACTCACTTTGGAGGATGGAGATTATCCAGATATAAAATTGGAAGTTTTAGCTTTTAAGTGAAATTCTTAGTAAATTATTAAGTGTTGATCTTGGAAGAATGCGCTACGATCGCAGTTTCAAATGTTTTTCTATTTTAATTCCAGGTTTTCCCGACAATTTGTGCTGCTATCAATGTGTGTGTGTTGTTTTGTTTAAGGTTCATGTTTCAAAAGTAAATATTGCAAATAACATTAAAATATTATAATAGAATGAAGTTATAAAAAGTGTACTACGTGGCCGCGTTATAAGTTTATAAAAGCCAGCCAACAGGCAAAAAGAAGAAAATAAAAAATAAAACATCGTGTAATTATTGTATGAGCATACCTAAGTAGCATACAAATCAAAAGGTTGTGTTTCTATGTGTGAATAACTATTGTTAAAATTTTAGATAATCAAGTATTAAACTAATGGATTTCAAATAATTTGTTGTAATTTACATTTTTAATCTACAGTCAAGATTGGTCAGATAAGTTCAAATTAAGTAGCATACAAATCACATGTGTGAATAACTATTGTTAATAGTGTAGGAATTGGTTTTAAATCAAATTCTGTTGGCCAGTTCTGATACTATACTGTAATTTTAAATAACTATAATGAAATTCGGTAGTTTAGATAGGCTAATCAGGAATATCAATAGAGGTTATCCAGATATAAAATTGGAAGTTTTAGTAAAATACACTTTTCACTGAAATTCCTAAATATTAAGTGTGCAGTGATTGATCAGTTAATTTTTGGTTTATAAATAAATTGTTTTTTATCTTGGTATGTTTTAAATTGGATCCAGCAGAATGCGCTACGATCGCAGTTTCAAATGTTTTTCTATTTTAATTCCAGGTTTTCCCGACAGTTTGTGCTGCTATCAAATTTGTGTGTTGTTTTGTATCATCGTGTAATTATTGTGTGAGTGCTAATTGTAATATTAAATTAATAGAGAATCACATGTGTCAATAACTATTGTTAATAATGTAGGAATTGGTTTTAAAATTAAATTCTGTTGGCCAGTTCCGATACTATACTGTAATTTTAAATAATTATAATGTAATTCGGTAGTTTAGATAGATTAATCAGAAATATCAATAATTCAATTGTGATGGTGGCCAATATTTTACTTCAGACCTATAGGGAATACTTCTTTAGTATTTTAGATACCGTAGTCTATGTTGTTATAAATTTTTATCTAGAAGTTACTTAATTAAAATTACATATTCAATAAGTTACTCATATTCATTGTGTACTATTATACAGAATTTTATTTTTACAGAAAAATGCCACGTCTTCGTGGAAGAGGACGAATAGTTATTCAATCATGTGATTTATATGCTACTTAATTTGAACTTATGTGACCAAACTGTTAACAATAGTTATTCACACAGAAACACAACCTTTTGATTTGTATGCTACTTAGGTTACGCGACCAATATACTCACTTCGTTCAATAAATTTTCAAAATTAGTTCAATAACTTCAATGAATGACTATAGTTTTTTATGTACTTCACACATCTTCAATCTCTATTAATGTAATATTACAATTAATTAGCACTCACACAATAATTACACGATGTTACAAAACAACACACATATTTGATAGCAGCACAAACTGTCAGGAAAACCTGGAATTAAAATAGAAAACATTTGAAACTGTGATCGTAGCGCATTCTGCTGGATACAATGTAAAACATTCCAAGATGGTCCACCCATTTAGGAGGAGTTCAGCTCCATACACACGCACACAAGAAATATAAATATAAAGATAATGAAATTCGGTAGTTTAGATAGGCTAATTAGAAATATCAATAATTTGATTGCAATGTTGGCCGCTTATTATAATTCAGCCTTTAAATAACTATAATCTAATTCAGTTCGTCATTTTAGTAGTTTAGATAGGCTATTCAGAAATATCTATAATTCGATTGTGATGGTGACCACTTATTATACTTCAGCCCTATACCGAATACTTATTTAGTATTTTAGATAAATTAAATTCTGTTGGCCAGTTCCGATACTATACTGTAATTTTAATTAACTATAATGAAATTCGGTAGTTTAGATAGACTATTCAGAAATATCAATAATTCAATTGTGATGGTGGCCGCTTATTATACTTCAGCCTTTACATAACTATAATCTAATTCGGATAGTAGTTAGGCTATATAGGCTATTCAGAAATATCAATAATTCGATTGTGATGGAGGTCACTTATTATACTTCAGCCCTATCTGAAAATCATCTAATTTGTTTGTGTATACTCCTGAAGGATTAACAAAAAATATTGTACATTCAATGGCATTACGATAAATTAAGTTGTAAATTGAAAAAATATACCTGTTATAAAATAGTTTGTTGCAACTTTTTTACCTTCAGATTAAGTAAGTTTTCATTTAAAACATCCTCTACATTTCACATCACTCATGTTATACTCACACACTATCGGTTGGTCGAAGTGTGATTAAATGTACATGTGATGAAGTTAGATATTGTAATAACTTTTCAATAGACATTTTTATCAAAACAGCCCAGATTGTTACAGATTAATCAAAGTTTAAAAGTTTCGAATTAACGACGTGTGTACAGGACAACGTCTGTCGGGTCTGCTAGTATATATATATATATTCCTCTTCATGCAAGGAAGAATGATATAGGTTTTCCGATCAAATATCTAAGAAGTATCTGTCCTCATGATCGAAGAAAATGTCCTATTGTGTTTGGGTTTTAAGGACAAAGAGCAGCCTCTGTCTATCTGTATGTATGCCAATGGCGTAGTGTAGCGTGTACAACGGTTATCGCAAGATAACCGGATAAATCTGCGTTGAGCGTGGCTGCTGCTTGGATGGGTGACCGCTGACCGATCCTGTCCTTGCAAGCAGCCCGACTGTCCGGCCGTTGGGGTGGATCGGAAGGCACCTTTAAGTAGTTGGCCCCCAGGTTAAATGTAGGAGAGGGCTTCTTAGCCTTATCTTCGCTTGTTAAAATAAGACATATTTACTATTATTAACTTTATGCCAGTCCGTCTTTGTGGCTATCTTGTGATAACTTTTGATAGATAGACCTTTAGTTGACTTGACTTGAAACTTCGTGTTCAGGTGCCTTTTTGTCCAGGAAGAAACTGTAATGATGTTATTAAAATGTGTAAAAGGGCAGTTTACCCACCTGATGGAAAATGTATCTTGTTTTAGAATGTATATGTGCAAATAGAATAATGTAATTTTAATATATGTATTTTAATGCAATGCAATAAATTAATGGACTTTTTTTGAGTATTATTGTAAAAATATATATTTATTTTATCATAGAAAATACCATCTTTTACCACTTACTCAAAGTATTCTAAGCACGGACTTAATTTAAGAATACTAAATGATAACTCATATATGCGAAAAATTGTATTTATTCATTAGCCACAACTACTTTTAATCATAACAATAGGATTACAAAGAAATCCTGAATTATTTTATTATTTTCTTAACATTTTCAAATATGATAATCTAAGATATATTTCTCAGAAGTGTGTGGTTTTAATAAGATTACTCATAAACTTGATTATCTTTTAAGTTATTTTCTGTTTAAGTTATGTGTGTCTTTGAATTCAAATGTAAATATCAGCTACCAACCTTATCATATCTTCATTAACATACATTAACATACAATATTATCAGTGGTTATTTGTTAAACAACAACGGTGAAAATTCATAATAAGTTTACAAAATTATTATTATTCGTGCGTAAGGTTATTTTTAAGAGTTTAATAATGGGTTTAATAAGTTTTTGTTTATTCGCGGCCCAAATTCAACCAAGTCTACTCAGATCAAGAGAACGTTACAAAATAGAAGTTAGGATGAAGTCTCTAAAAAGGTTAAATAGATCTTTCTGCAACTCCTTCCCGTCATCGCTACGCAACAATATTTCCTTCCCACGTAAGCTGGGTGAGCTGTATTAGCGTATTGTTTATTACAACAAAACAAGCTCTTATTTCCTTCATCTTTGTCTACACACATTCGCAGCTCCATACATTCGGATTCTATACCCAAGACAAATTATTCTCTTAAGAGATTATACTATATTATAAATTTTGTTTATTTATTCTGAAATTCGTTGTGTTGTGTTGTGTGCAATAAATGTACTAAATAAATGCATAAGACTTGTTTTATACTTTCAATATATTTGCCTTATGAAGGGTACATTATAAAACAAACAAATACAATTATGTTATTAACACGTGCCTTATCTTGACACCGTTTTTCTTGAATATATTTTGTCACATAATAAGAATGATAATTATGGTGATACTATTTTGGTAATGTTAAACTAAACCTCATGTAGTGACATGCACCACCACCGCACTCGATGTTGCGTACATAGAAATGGAGAGTATGTAGATCAGCTCATTCTCGAGATAACGCGCTGACATACTGACATATATATAGGAAACAGAAAAAATAAAAATAAATTCAACGTCTCTAGTGATAGGCTTCGCCAATTCTCAAACATGCACAAAATTAAAAAGACATAACCGAGAAAATATGTACAATAAATATTATAAAACTGAGCCGAAAACAATTTCAATCTATAACCAACGTGGTTCAGTTAATAATAGAGTACAATATTTCTCAAGCCAATATAGCAAAGTCAGTAAAAAAATTTTGCCTTGCTAAAAATATTTGAAAGTATTTTTATATTTATGTAATTTTCTTAATATAGTCCTGAAATAGCATCTGCTTATATAATTAGTGTAAAGTTATCTTATTTATTTTATAATAGTAACTTTACACGCTACGTGTTTGATACTTTTCTAACTTTTTTATTTTACATGTAAAAACTATCTAGTATGAATACAGTTGCGGAACGATGTTAGCTATACAGTTATACACATCTGTTTACGTCAAGGAACACCGTTTGTTTTATCAGAAGTATGTAAATGTTTCCTCTCTCCAACATCACTTCCTTTAAAGTTTTAGACTCTCGTGTACTTAATAGTGTTCTGCGAATTTTACAGCTCTTGTCCAACATGTGGGAGAAGAGAGTGGTTTAGGTTAAAATTTTGTTATCAAGGAAAACTTGTTGACACTGCTTTGCACTTATAATTTACGAGAAGTATAGCGTCCTAAAGTGAGCCGCCAATGTTGACCTATACAAATAAGTCGGAATCCGCTGCGCATCAGGTTGTGCGCATACATAGTTTCATGTTATGTCTTTTTGTAACTAAAATTTATATTATTCTTCTGCTGTAAATTAAATCGTATGATGATGTGAATTTTTTATTTTTTACGGGATCAACTTTTTAAGTAATCCCTAGTGTGTTGAGTCCAGTTATTTGTCTAAGAAAAATTAGTTTTTGATTCAATATCCTTACTGAGTTGTCTTACTAGTTATCTAATATAGATGAAAATGTTATTTCAATGTTAGTACTGAAAAACTCCTATAACACTAATATTTATTTTAAATTGTGGTAGATTAGTTGTGTATATTATCTAGAAATTCAGAAACACGTTATCGTTACATTTGTTAATATAAATACGAGGTATAACTAACAAGGTAATAGTGTACCAATAACGTATATAACGTGGTAATAAACATAAAGCTTTCCTAAAGCACAATTAAGACCAAAGTATCTAAATTTAAATTTAACTTACGTCGTTATTACAATGACTAACATCTTGTGAGCATAAAGGCTTACCTAAAGTTTTATGAATATCTATACATAAAATTATCCAAACCAAAATATCCATACATAAAATTAAGTAAAAATTATAATTTAAAATAATAAAACAACTTTTATATAAAAAATAATTTATTCGACTGTATTTTAGTTTATGACACGTTTGTCATTAGACCTCATTGATGAAATAGTTATTAGTGTCTTTAAACTGAAAACGTGCACACATTGCATTTCTGCTAATATCTTAAATTATTTGTACATTTTTGTGTAAGCTAGTCTGGATAGTTTCAAACCAAACTAGAGTCAACATTAGCAGTTCACCTTCTTAAAAGTGCAGTGCCTGAAATCTGACGCTTTCACAGACCTTACTCTGGAATCTTGGGTCAGGTTCGACTGAAGTGATCTAAAGAGAGAAGTTCAAAATGAACGAAAAGCGTACCATTTCACATTCAGAGACACATATACTACAATTTTCTGTGTATTGTATGTAAAGGGGTATTCTTAATTTCTCATTAGTAGCTCAAGTGAGTGCACTGCAATGTTTTAGACACGATCTGAAAGCACGGTGGAGCAACCTAATTTTATAAGACACATTATTGCGAAAAGCTTACTACGCTTATTAGATTATGATCAGAAAGAAAACTCCTAACGACAAATTGGTAATATAACACGGTAATTATTAATATAACGCTTATTAGATTATGATCAGAAAGAAAACTCCTAACGACAAATCGGTAATATAACACGGTGATTATTAATATAACGCTTATTAGGTTATGATCAGAAAGAAAACTCCTAACGATAAATCGGTAATATAACACGGTGATTATTAATATAACGCTTATTAGGTTATGATCAGAAAGAAAACTCCTAACGATAAATCGGTAATATAACACGGTAATTATTAATATAACGCTTATTAGATTATGATCAGAAAGAAAACTCCTAACGACAAATCGGTAATATAACGCGGTGATTATTAATATAACGCTTATTAGGTTATGATCAGAAAGAAAACTCCTAACGATAAATCGGTAATATAACACGGTAATTATTAATATAACGCTTATTAGATTATGATCAGAAAGAAAACTCCTAACGACAAATCGGTAATATAACATGGTAATTATTAATATAACGCTTATTAGGATATGATCAGAAAGAAAACTCCTAACGATAAATCGGTAATATAACACGGTAATTATTAATATAACGCTTATTAGATTATGATCAGAAAGAAAACTCCTAACGACAAATTGGTAATATAACATGGTAATTAATGCAAACTCATTGTCACTTGTTACTATTTTATTTTAAATAGATTAGATATATTAATAATTCGTTCATGTTTCGGCATCCAAGTGTTATGTATAACATACCTAGCATTATTGATATAGGTAATCAAACAAAAACACGCCTCGTTAATATAAAATGCGCAAAGTATTATTGTAACGGTTACAATAGTAATACAATTTCCATAGATATTATTAATATTTATAGTAATTAACCATTTATAAAATTAAATGTAAAATAAACCATTTTGTAAATGTATTTCATACTTGACACTTTAGGCGACGTTTTAATAAGAAATGAGGATTCATAAAAATGTTTGTTAAACATATGCATTTATTGTACTATCACTAGTATAAACAAATTCAACATTTTCCAATATATAATTTTTATTGGAATAATATATATAATATTATTCCAATTATAATATATTGGAAAATGTTGAATTTGTTTATACTAGTGATAGTACAATAAACCCTTTTTTCCAATGCTCCAAGATTCTACAAACATATGCATGTATAAACTTCTCTACGTATAACGCAATGTTATAACGCTCGTCAAGTTCTCGCGGCTGGCGGGCGACTGATACTCAGGTGGATTTTCTCCATCCACCTTGTGCACAACTCCACCGGACTCCCGCCACGTCACTCCTTGATTTTCTCTCGTAATTCCCACAGCGCCAGGGGGAAATTCCACGCGCTGGCTTAAAGTGCATTCTGCTCCCCTGTTAACTGTTTAGAATTCATGCTTTCATACGATGTATTTCTTAAACGTTTAAGTAAAGATACAGAACTATTACAGCATTTTTTGTAACTAATACCGTCAGAGGGTACCGAAATTAACTAGAATATGTGAGCCTTTTACGCGCAATTTTTAGTAAATCATTTCTTTACAGAATTTAAAAAGATATTTTGAGCTAACACTGTTTTCAATAAACTAGGTAGGGTCAACATTTGTTTCTGATTTTGGAAGTACGTTTCAGGCAGAGGTTATTATGTAATCTAAAATTAGGTCAAAAAAGTGATAAAGAGACTGAATATCGTCATTTAAAGGAAAATAAAATTTATTGATCGTATTGTATGAAATTAGAAGTGCAGCTGAACCATAAAAATAATTGTCGATACATTTGAAAAGCATTTTAACTACATGTATTAAGAATTAATAACAACCGTCAAACATTGTATGTATTAAATATTTACGTCAGCCAAAGATCCAGGGATTGGTTTTTTTTGTGTAGGCTGAAATTGAGAAAGCTTTAATTTATTTGGTTTCAAAATGTGAATCTGTAACAAATATACATCTGAATACATTTATTACAACATTTGATCCCTTCTGTATCCTTATATGATGTCCAAATAATGATAGCAGACGTTGTTTGTCTGGAAAGAAATTCTGCACTGATTTAACAAAAATATAGGATGAATGTTGTTACAGTTCAGTTTGTTTATCAGTTATAAAACTGTGTAATATTGTATTGTAGAATAAAAACTAATTTTTCTAATGCTCATATCGAGTTACCAGATCCTATTATGGGAAGAATAATAATAGTATAAAACCTCTCACTCTACATTATTGAATGTGTTATTTTTTGTTAATGAGACGTTAAATTTAGAAGTTACCATTGGTTTCTCATTTTTTAGTGTACAGTTTGTCTGTATATAGGAGTTTTTTCATATATCAATCAACCAATAGTATCAATTGATCATACTTTAACCACGACTTGGGAAGATTTTATGTTGACAGAATCTATCACTAACAATAATATTTAAAAAAAATAACAAATTTAAGTATAATGTGGATCCTGTAATATATACGACGTGTTTATATAATTGAAATTACCTACAAATTATAAGTAAAAATATCTTAAAACATTAAAAAAAAATAGTGGTTATATTGTATTGCACGCAAAATAGCTTGAAAAGAGATTTCGGTGATTAGAGAGTAAATTTTAACGACCAAGAATCAGGAAAGTGACACTGTAAGGGTAAGTTAGCAACATTGTCAGCACCTGGGAGTGTGAAGAGTGGAGGTCATCTATTATCAGATTCGCATCGGCCATCAGCAGCAGGTGTCAGAATATTGAATAGCTCGCACAGTACGAGTAACATATACAAATCTACACTCACACATTTATATTGGTTTATACTTTCCTGTTGAAACTTTACTAAGTAAAGTAAATATCGATGTGTTACTTAGATTGGGTTACTACATGGATGTCCCCATGTTTCATCACAAACCGCTGATGACTAGATACTAGGGTAAATGTTTGTATTTGGTAAGTCTAACTTACTGCGGTGGTTGAATTGTGTAAACTTCCTTTAGTTCTAGGATGTTGGTAGTGTAAACATGACGGTCTAGTGACCGCTAACCGCATTTCAATAAAAGAGGCTGACACAGAGCTAGCCTCCCTCCTTCAAAGGTGACATGGAAGTGATATTGTGCCCGCGATCTCTTCTCATATAATCTTGACAAATGTTAGTTTCGATTTCCAACCTATCCATTTGGAAACAAACGAAAAGTTTGCTTTATAAGACTAAGGGCAATGGGGGATATCCTCAACCTGCTGCCCTCAGTGAACATGACCACATAACTGTATATATTTCTTGAAACTGAGTATAAAATCTACGCAAGGCACATATATGCAATATTCTATACCGTGCACGAAATTATATACCGCACATGCAGGTAAAATTGCAAAATAGTCGTAGATTTAGTCTCCGATAGATCGAACTTTCATGAATGAAACACCTCATACCGTTAAAATAAAATCAATTAATGCGCAATTATCTTTTTTTACCACAATATACATAATAATGCAGGATTATAATAGGATTATTTATTTTTAAAACAAAAAATTCAGCAATGAACTAAAATAACATTTTTCTGTTTCTATAAATCTCTTTTTAATTTGATAATAAAACTGAAAAACTTGATTTGTAAGCCTATTTTTAAATGTTTACAGTTAAATAGATAAAAAACAAAAATGTTTTGTTTAGTATAAACGCATTCTAACCACATCGAAATCTCATTGATAATTAACACCTTATTGTATGTAAATATATCTTATCTGTTAAATTGCCTATATGTGCTTCTTTCCCAAATATCTTGAGAATAAAATGAAACTGTGCATTCATATTTAGCCTAGCCTACAGTAAAAACGAAGTTAGAATGGCAAAAACAAATAGCATAAAAAACAAGCAATGCAGACGGATATCAATATGAAAATATGAATTCGTTATAAGCTCTTGTACTTTATATGGGTTTTACATTTTTTTTAAACTTTCAGATTGAATCCATTAATAAATGGATTTCGAGTAAGTGGTTTATATTACACATACATCGTTAGTAGATTTTAGCAAAAATAAAACTTAATAAAGTAATAAATAGAAAGGCTATCGATAGAGGAACAAACTAAAAGTAATTCTATAGCATTTTACGGATTTAACCATTGATGTAATATTTAATCCGATTGTATTTATCTAAGTATAATCATTACGTAAGCTAACAAGGTGTGAAATCTTATAGGCTCCTGCTTATAAAAGCATTACACAATTCCTATCAGTTTTCCTGTTACACAACTACGTATTTGCGTAGCTTTATCTATATAAAGTATTAATATTTTCCTGGATAAATGTTTCAAGTCGTAATCATTTTTGTTATTAGATCGAATAAATACAGTATTAATATGACAGTATTTTTTGTTTTTCTCCCTTTTAAGTAAGCTAATTAATGATGAACTCAAGATTTTCCAACAGTAAAAAATTGTACAACTAATAATTGACCAATACATAATATGGTAAATATTTAATACCCTGTAATTATAAAATGAGCAATTAACTTCGTACTAGATTAAATTTATATAAAGTTTCCACTCTAAGATTGTAAATAATGTTTCTTTAATATTCTTAATAATTTGTGGCATCTAAATTCATTTCCATATTATGAAAACTGTACAGTTATGACATTATTGTGTACTCAGTTATGCAAAATAAATAAATTTGTATTTTCCAATGGAAATAAAACTAACGTGTACTATGATATATATTTAAGACTAGATCTAAAGATAATATCAGGAACCGCCCTACGAATCAATTCAGATTTCTTGTATAATAAATAATTTAAATATACAATAATATAGTTTGAAATATTGGTATGCGTAAACAGTTACGAAGTAGTAAATAAAACTACCTCCTTTAGTATCATATTTTAACATTCTTCATATTTCCTACGAAGTTTGAGTTAATACTAAAAAAGCATAAAATATCAAAATATAAATTCCTTTTAAATAAAATAAGTTGAATTGAACAATAATTTAGCCGTCAGAATAATACATTTTGTTTCTAGATAAGACGAAAAACTTAATAACTATGTATATTTTCATAAGCATCTCTACTTATTTTCTTTTTCTTTTTATATTTGTTATAGACGACATTTGCCATCGTTATATGTTACAAAAATGTAGCAATGCGTACTGAAATTTACCGTTTTCCTCACGTGTCAAAACAATATAATACTCACACACATACACACACAATACATATTTTCAAAGATGGAAAAAATACTTTAAAATATCAAGTACTGTAATGAGTTCGTCACAAAGAATTGAATTGTAACATTATAACGTGTTTTATATCAAGAACTGAAGCAACACCTCAGTGATACACCACTAGCATGAAATCCAGACTGGAGTATTAACTTAAGGGAAGTCACTGCAAAGGGCAACAACAATAAATACCATATGACAGGCGCATCTGTGAAAGGGGAAAGATTGCGCATCAGTACATTACTATATTAAAAATTATGTACTGATGTAGTTCACACTTAAGGTAAATTATGTATATCAATTCTCTAAACGTAGTGCTCTATTTTCATAACATATAAAAATTGAAACTGTAAGAATTCCTTCCATTCGAACTTTTTCAGTATTTAAATAATATAACGCTACTAGATAGATTAGAGGGATATGTTCTGTCTATTTTAAGATTTAAAATAAACTAAAATCCTGAACACACAGTAAATATTTATTAGCTTTTTACAAAGCGAAACAGTCTAACTTTCGATATTGCGTACTTCAAATTGAAATCGAAATATGAAAATCCCGGTGTTGAACATAAGCAGCAAGTTAACTTAACAAAAAGATTTTAATTTGTCGAGCAATTCACTTCCTGCAAATGTTAGAGATGAAACGCAGACATTACGGTATATTAAAGTAAGCGCCCAGCAATGGATATATAAAATACTGCGTTAGCCTAGTTCCAAGCAGTGTAGTGACAGCTTGCCTTGGGAAACACATATGACCATGTGTGATTTATCGAGATCTACAAAAAAGAGATCCTGGCAGAGAATTTTGTGGTTAAAATGACAGTATTAAACGATATTGGAATAAAGTATAAAACTAATTATATTTAAAACTGATTACGTTCATATTTTTTTAGATAATATTGTTAATGGTTTATTAAAAACATTTAATAATAAAACTAATGCAAGTTCTAATATTTTAAGTAAATTTAATTTCATGGTGTTTAAAAATTGACATGTATATTATTATAACTAATGTTTTACAAGAACAGAACGTGTATTGCACCTCATTTGTATAATTGTAAATGCGGAGTTCCTTGGCGAAACCGTTCACTAGACTCTTACATGAATGGTATTGTCACGTTCAAATATTGGCAATGTCAATTATGTTTGCCGTTATAAATTATAGCTATTTTACAATATTAGTAGACTACCTACAGCTATATATTTACTAACACGTGCCTTCTACCTAACCTAAAAAGCGACGCTGAGCAGACTGTACATAATATTGATATTAGTCATCTAGCACAATAAATAAGTTTTTTAGAGCGTGTTATTGGTCCAAAATGTTATCCATAATACAAATTTTATATATATGTGATGTATATCGCGAATTTTTGAAAACATATAGTTTCCAACATTATACCTTGTTTATATGGTCCAAGTTATGTGGTAGTGAAACATATCAAATAAATCTTGTACTGCTCGTGAAATATTTTTTTTATTTGCGTAGAATATTTTCGCCAATCCCACACCATTCTATTTAAATAATAGAATAAATATTAATTTATTTTTGAGTTTATAAATAAAACATAATGTAACGGTACTTTTATATGCGAATAAAATATCTTACGACGATGTTGTTTTTAACACGCTTTTATAAGCTTGGGTTGTATCTATGTAACGGAATCTTTTAGCATAATTTTCACCAATTTCCAGAAGTATGATTAATTTGAAACTTTGCATACGTATCAAGGACCGATGACAATGCAATAATTTTATCATAGTTTTCCATTATCCTTATAAGGACCACCAGGGTTAATAAACTCTTTTATAGATCCTCTGTAGTGGAGTAAAAAAGAGCTAGCGCGCGATCTGAGCTAACCCAGCGTTCCAGTCTCCATTCAATCTGCGCTATCCCAGCGTTCAAGTCTCCATTCGTCTCGGTATTCTCGGATGTGCTTGACTCTCTTAATATAGTAACATTATAGTAGTCATCCAGTCTCTGCAATTTCCAGTGGTTTCCTTGACAGCCAGATCTCTAAGTACAACGATCCAGGCATGTTCTTTGTTTAGTATACATTACATAATACTAATTTGAGTTGTTGCTTTACAGAAACATACATAGTATTTTTATCAGGCAAAGCCTTTAGTGTTATTTAACTAATTCCATTTCAACAGAATTCCAAATTTTTCTTGCATTTTCAATTTTATTGACTATAAAATAAAGTTGAACAAATACAGTTTATTCATTTTACACATTAAGTACCGAAGATGTATACAGTAGCTAATAAATTAAATAATAGATGTACCAAAATATGGGTATATTCAAGTCTGAACTACAATAACCATTAGTTTTATTATGTATGTGTATGTTTGATATATATATATATATATATATATATATATATATATATATATATATATATATATATCAAACATATACATACATAATAATATATATCAGAATGTAGCAATTATATGATAAAAAGATTTACGATACGAAAAATTCAACTTAGTTATTGGTGTAACATTTTATAATAGTATATCTCAAATAAGTAATAGCTTTAATACAGCTCAGTAAGAATGATAAAGGATATGTACTAGCCAACATTACGTTTATTAAATACTTCACATAACTAACCCTCAAGTCCGGCAAAGGTGTTTCAAAGAGCCACAGTTCCTTGGTAGCTTAGATGCCAGCCTTCAATTTATACAACAATAATTAATTTGAAAGAGAACTGCTAAGCTCTGAGTCTCCAGGGATCAGAGCCGACGTCTTAAGTGCAAGCTCGAGGAGTCATATTGAGGCGATGCAGGTTGCTATTTCCCCGTTGGTAGCTATTAATAGGACAGAATCTTTAATTGGGGCACCGATGACAGAAACGCACCAAGCGGGCAAAAACCTATGCGTCCCGACATCCTTGATCTAGGCTCGCTATTGTTTGCTGCTGTACAAGCCTATGTAGTACTTAGTCGTGTAAGACCTTTACACGGTATTCGAATTGAAGAACTTGATTGCTCTAAGTTAACAGGAAATACCCCATGCAATAGTGAAGCTTTAAATGAAATGAGATGAAATGAGATTGCAGAATGATTCGTAACAAATACCACATTTCCACAAGAAACTAATTGATACATCGAACTAAAAAATTAAAAATAATAATAGTTTAAAAAACTAAAAAAACAGCTTTTATAGCTAATCAAAATAAAAAATAGAAAATAATTTTTAATTACAAAGTTCTTTTACAAATGGAACAAGTGTTCAACTATTGTCCAGTTTTCAAAATATTTGATGAACTAATCTGGCAATAGGACAGCACTGTTGAACCTTATTTATTCTTATTCAAGCAAAGCCACACTTTTTGGCAAAACATGAATGAATCGGTTTTAACATTTGAGACAAATGGTCACTTGAGGTTTTATTTATGTATATATTTCTCAATTCAAGAATAAAAAGAACTTTGCGAGAACAATTATTTCAATATTTTTCTTTCTAAGATAAATTATATTTACTTTTACTTTATTATCTCATAAATTGTATATTCAGAACTGCAGCAGTTATAAGAATCAATTTTAAAATATACTACTGTTTATACGTACATTTACATATATTGTAGGGTTGTTTAAGTTCTTCATATTAATTGTAAAACGCATAAAATGAGCTTTAGAATAATAGTGACACATACTAATAATTTAACTACATATTAAAGAACTAGAGTATTAACATGCGAGAGGGCATTAACTGTCTGAAGCTTGTGTTTTGAAACCGTAATACGTGCAACCCATTACATATTAGTTTAGAAATGTAAGATAATGGTTATTGCCTACCTATCCAAAAGTATGTAAACAAACACTATTTTTATAAATGAAACAGGATTTGTTCCGGACATTTGCCATCGTTCAGTGAAGCAAAAAATCGTTGTTTCACTTAAAGATGGTAAATGTCCGGAAAAATCATGTTTCCTTCACAATCCTTTCATCGTAAAAAATAAACATCAAGCTGTTTTTCTCTTGGAATAAAATGAATTAAAAGTTCACCAGTACTTGCTATATTTTTTATGTGTCTTATATAAATCTAAACATTTAAATGAGCTAATAACTCTAATCTTGGATGCAATAGCAGGTACTTTCAAAACCCAATCTATATCTTAAAAAACTAATAATGACTCATGGTCATTATAGGAATATTATAGAATCTATCAACGCTATAAAGAGGAAAATTGAAAGTTTATTTTATAGATTTTATTGTATTAAGAGCTGCTTCACACGTGTAGTAAAATAATATAAGTTCGGTCGGGTTATGTCAATTGGGTTATGTCAAACTTTTGAAATATTTATTTTACCAGAACTAATGTACTGTTAAGTATTATTGCGTTGAATAACTTGTTTTTTATTGCCTAATATGAAAAGGCTACTTTTATTGAACAATAATTATGTATATATTTTTTGGGTAATTTATACTCTATATTTGCCTTTATTTTACTAAACTGTATATACTGCATTAATTATATATCTCTTTCTGGGGCCTGGTGCCTACAATACCATTCCTTACTGGATTAAAATATTCACGTACAGTGACAGACCAATGAACCATTGTTTCACGAATCAGCTGTTTACTGTACACTCACCAACCAATCACAACGGTTGACTTATCAAGGCTCCGTGTTGCCCCACCTTGCAAGCGACTGCACGATTGCTCAGTGTACGCTCAGTCCCGCCTGGGGCAGTTATATAGCACTCTATCCACTGCTGACCATACTTACTCAACACGTGACTTTATGCCCCATGTGTTACTCTCTCATTTAAATATTAGTTTTTATCTCTATTTTTTGCACATTTACATTAACATTAATGTCAGTGCTCTGGATTGGCAATCTCTACCAGAACGTCTCTGTTCCCGTACACCCGCGTCTACCGTGCTCTACAGGACTGGCCACAGTGTTATGAACTATTCGTTTGCGGTCCTATTGTGCGTGAGTGAATCCGTGAAGGACATCTTCCGTCTTCACGCCTGCCTACAAGACAGCAGCCTATTTCCACACTTCCTGATCACAACCTGGCCCTCAACAACAGCAGACTACGGTTACCCCTCATGAAAACAAAGGTAACTGTTTATTTTCTGCACTTTATTTGAATATGCACTGTTCATAAACTCATTATGTGTAACCTGGTGAACTCTTGTTAAAATCAGTGTGTTCGGCGTCTTCACTGCCTAGTGTGAAGTGGTCCTTCTTAATCGAGCCTCTAAAATTTTATTTCACGGTTCTCATAACCAAAATTCATTCTTTTCACTTACGGTAATTTTAAATTTGATTATTCACGGCCATAGGAATGGGTGGTGAAACTTAGAGGTTGAAACTTTGTTCAGTAAGATATAGACACAAATAATCACGAACTATTGGATTTATATTATGTCAGTATTATAGTTGGAGGTTATAATACTTGAAGTCATGAGGTATACTGATCAAGAAAAGTTTTTGCTTCCGGACCACAATACTTCATAAGACTTATTATATCTTGTTAATTAGCGTGTGAAAACTGATAGAACACCTTTAACAAGGTTATACCACAGATATTAATCTTCATTTTTAATGAGATCTTAAATAGGTGACATTAGGTTTTTATTGTAATTAAATATTCGTTTAAAGTGGAAATAAAGTAACTAGCTCTTAAGAAATCCAATTTTATTGCTGATCAAGTATTTAGCCCTACCTGAATAGGACATTGAAGGTAGTTGAAAGTCTCCAACGTTCAATTCTGTAGAGTTGCTTCTTTTGACTTTTTTGACGATGGATGTAAAAATTAGCCCATTGTTAGTTCTTTTCCAGTTGATTAGGTGAGGGTGGTAGATTGATAGTAGGTCGAGTCTTAAAGGGGCGTTTTAAACCGTACTCAGCTTAAAAAAAGATTTCCAATATAAAATTATTTCTCAATTCCTTTTTTAACATGAAATGTATTGAGATGGTTTTTCGTGAGTTTATAATCAGAGACACACAATCTTCCGGAGTTTTCATTTTCCTTTCAAGTTCCACAGACCTAAATTCTTATCGCCTTTTAAAAAGGAATGTCCTCATATTGGAAAAATGATCTTGATATTTTTCAATCCATGAATTAGTTCGCTGGTAATAAAATGTTTGATGCATATTAGGGTAAAATTCCAGACAACAATTTAATCGATAACGTTGACAATCGCTACCTATTTCATATGAACTTAACCTAATCTGTTTCTTACATCTAAATCCCGATCTGTTACATCCTCATCTTTTTAGCAGGGTAAGATAACGTTTCTTCCTCGGCTGAAGTTCAATTCATTATAAAACAAGAGATAAAAATGTTCAGAACGAGTAAGTAGCTATCACTCAAACATCTAAAAGAAAACACTATCCCATCAAACAGCAGAACACCACACCAAAAACAATATTGCAGTCTGTTTGAAATGTTTGAAAATGGAAGAATTAAGCCAAGTTAAATATTCTTGCTTTCTTAGTAATTATTTATGAAAAATATACAACACTTTTTAATCGTTACAAAATATCGTTTAACACTTTTGATACAAATTAGGGTTACTGAGGAAATCTTTACGTTCATAAATAAAGATTCTATAGGTTTTTTATGGCTTTACACATAATCTTATTCATAATTTTTATTGGTATTTAAATTAAATTCAAAATTGTTTTTTAAACTATTATTTAACGGCATAATCAATAGGTTACGTACATTATATCCATGTAGGTCTTGTAAAGGACTTTATTATCACTGAAAGTTCAGCAAGTAAATCAATATTTGGTGTGACGTTTGAAATAGTTTTTCGAAACAAAACAATACTAAGCTTAATAAGATTACTTTATTGCATTTTACCGTAATCTCCACAAGGTAAAATAAAGGTTTCACTTTACAATATAAAGTAAGGCATTCTATTGTACTCAGAGTTGATTAGGTCCCTTGTAGCCGGTTGCCTCAATTAAATTATCAACTTCTATTAGGCTTTCTTGTACTTACTAATTAATTATTCGTCTAGTAAAATTCATACACCTATTTTAATATTTCAGTGTGACGTTCCCTGACCTTTTTCCATTCGTCTTTATTTGCGTAATTACTAAAATTATATAGTATACAAATGCAATACTAACAATTTCAATGTAGTAGTACAATTATGCTTCGTAATGTTTATAATTTTATAAGAGATATTTGTAACATATACACATAAATGGAAATACATTATCATACATTTTATTACTGTTCCGGACCAATTACGTTCCAGTTGCTAAGTAATACTATAAATGTAACTGTTTTGAAATGAGAAGTTATATAAATTTGGAAATAGATATTGTGTTTAATATTTATGTACCAAAATTAATAACAAATTAAACATTCATCAGAGTTTGTATGACCTGGTATAAATCCAAAATAATGTATGTGTTCTTGAGTTGTTATAATAAATTGGAAATCTCTGGGAGCTAATGATTAGCAAGTGGTTTAACCGGAGGTGACGTCATCTAGAAGTTTAGTTACCTGGGAAGTTTAATATACGAGGCTCTCAAGTATGATATGTTGTTAAATTAGGTACAAGATTAATTTGCTACGGAAATGAACTTTGTTAATCGAACTCTATAGGGGCTTACAGATTTTCTATTATATTATCATTGTCATGCTGAAATTAATTTATAGACCCTTTGGTTAAGAGTAAAGACAGATTTAGACTATTGGTACATTTGTATAGCAGTTAACTAACACTCATAATAGACCTATACTTCTGAATTGTGTCAAAAAACAACATGGAACTTGATCAGGTTACCCATTTATGAAGTAAAATGTATTTAAAAATTAGGTGATTGTAAGCCTGCAATTGTTCAGTAAAAATATTAGTTTTCCATTTATTTCTTTAAAATTTTAGTTCATTATAATTCTATATAGCTGGAGAAATTTTCTGGTATTTTGAAAAGTAAACCACGGAAATAAATGTATCCTAAAATATTTAGTTTCTCTGGCCATTATTTGAATTTGAAAACTTTGTAAATTCTTAAAAAGTGTAACTTTATATTTAATTTTATGCAGTAAGAATTGGTTTTAGTTGTGGTTTTACAAACGAATAGTTCAGAATTAACCATAGAATGTAAAACAATAAATGTTACGTTGTAAATTGGCAGATATTGATATTATAGATCAGCAATCTAAATTAAGATGCAAGTTATTCAACAAACTTGGACATTTTCGTATTCCTAAAAAATCGCATGTACTAGAGTGAACCTCCCTGTAGGTACTGGTGGTAGTAGAAGACCTGGCTTGTGCAATAATTTTCACGAAGAATGCAAGGCACGAACAGGTATAGTATCGATAGAAAGTCTGGACAATTTATGCTTACCCCGTGCTCTAGTAGTAGCAAAAGCATATGCCAAAAAAGATCCCCAGTTTTAAAGCAATGTATCTGAAGAAGATAGCCTTGCTATCGAAAGGCCTCACAAAAAATAAAAGTATTAAATATTGGTTTTAGTTTTATGTAATTAAGTTAAAATTTTCGTATTCATTTCATAAAATACAGATACGTTGTTTGTATGACAATTGTTGTGTCGTAACTATTGCATTACTTTAATAGGAAGCTGGTTTTGCATACTGTAATAAAGCTGAGGACATGAAACACCTACTTTCAGAATAAAATCAAAATCCTTATTAGGTCTATTATTTCTTAGAATATTGATTATTGAATTTATTCTAAAAGTAGGTGTTTCATATCCTTCAGCTTTATTACAGTATGCAAAACCAGCTAAAGTAAAATTAATTTCATTTTTGTTACATAAAATGATAGGAAATATCCAAAATCCTTATTATTATTTCTTAGAATATTGTTTATTGGACATTTCCCATCATTTTATGTAACAAAAATGAAATTAATTTTACTTTTCGAGGATTGAAGTCTACCCTTTTCTTCAGTTGTACAAAATAACCTACGATATAAAGATCTATAAATGCGGCAAAGGACTGTCACTTGAGTGAAATAAATTATTAAGTATTACATGAACTGCAAAAGGTCAAGACTAAAGAGAAAAAAACAAATCCAAACAATGTCAGTACACAAGCGCCAAGAGAACTCAATGCAAGGAACTCAATGTCTGCATTGCCTGTGATGTCGCGGCAACACAAAAAAATCAGCAAGGTGATGATAGGGACTGGAATTGGGAAAGGACAGACACCTCCAGCCTTATATTATGTACTACATCCTCACTGTTATTGTACGTGTAAAAATTTTATTGGTTGAGGTTTGTTTGATTGTTTAAAGTATTTATTACAGATTTCCTAGTTAATTCTTTTTTTTATTTTAGTATTAAAAGGGGCCTAACCTTAACCAATGGTTTACTTATATATGAAGCCTCAAATATACTGGCGTTTTGAGAACATTCTCCTCTCCGGGTATTATGTTGGCTTTGTATTATTCTATATGATGATTTTCAGACCAACAGTGTTGAGCAATTTTATACTTTTACACTAGACCTTTATTAACATTTTTTTATGTTCTTGAATTATCAAAAATATACTGGCATTTTCGTCTAGCCTATATATTCCCATTATTACGTGAAAATTGTATAGTGCAAAAACAAAGTTTTAGTTCTGTGTCCCATTTATTGGAATTATCTTGACGAGACTTTGTGATAAGAGCGCTGTGGGTTATTCAATAGTTTGTATTATTATTTTTCTGCTAGTCACATACAATATTTTCTGCTTAGAAGAAGGCATTGGAAATATAATAACATAAATATGATAAGATGTCCTAACTGGTTACACTGGCCTTATAAGATAATCATTGATTAACCTGGTCAATATATACCTAAAGTGGACAGACCTTGATAAAAAATGTTTAGATATTTAGGGTGATAGATGATTCAGAGATCTATTACTTAGATTATTTCAAAAAACGACATAGAAGAATGTACTTTCAGGGGCAATAAGTTATCAATTGTAATGAATCATTAAAAGAAACTGCAATAAATCGTTGCCTAAACAATGCAGTACACTTCCAGGGCGATAGTAGATATTAGTACGTAGTAGGGTATCATTTTAAAACTGTAAATGCAGTTCAACAGCTGTGTGACTAGATAGAGCTATATTTAATTCAATGTGTTTGTATTGTAATCAGTTCCCTTCTAAGAAAGAGATATTTTAATATTCATAAGTTTAAAATCAAAATGTTCGTAGTTTTTTATTTTGTGCGGATAGATTTAGTAAAACATATGGGTATGCAATATTTGTTTGAATTGACATCATAATCTTTAGAATTATAACATACTAGCAGTTACCCGCGGTTTCGCACGCAATTTTCTGTTGAAAAACTGGACAATATATCTATGTTTTCTTTTTCTATGACATAATAAACAGTGTAGAGATCATCGATAGTCACACAAAGCTATTCCAATCTCTTGAACCAATTTAGATTTAAGTTTAAATAACAGACGTTTGGGATCCTGAAGTCGTAAAGTGAAACAGGTTTTATAATATTAGTATTTCCCTCCCACATTCCATGATAATTTATTGAAGTTCTTCGATGGCTTCAGTAACAATAAGAGTTAGTTTTTTATCCCAATTACGAAAGTGTATCGTACAACTAAAAAGTTGCTGCGGTCAATATGGGTCTGTTCTGGTCGTTTAAATTCACCCCCGGTTTAATCTATTTACAGTTCCACAATTGATTTATGCTGTTGCACTAACCAAAACAATGGTCTCATCTGTTGCTTTCGGAATCTTACTTAGGTTTAAATTTTGATGATTAAGTGATTTCGATATTTTTACCGATCACTAAATATGTATTAGGGGTATATGCTTCAATTATTAGGGCAATGTTATCTCCATTTGCTTTTCAATAACGACAGTAAAAAGGCCATACACAATGTTAAAGGAACTAACCAGATTAGATTACGTTATGTGCAAACACTCACAGCTTTATACAATAAGGTAGTTGTTATAACAACGTATAAATAGCATTTTTATTGTATTAGATGGATTTGTTGATCATTGGTGCAATATAAATTTAAAATTAAAAACTTCGTATTTGCAATCTGCATTACACTACTGATTAAGCACTTTACAATAATTCAATATTTACTAAAATTTTTAATGTAAACACATGTTTCTGCCTCTTTGATGAACTTCAGCTGAAAGTGTTAACAGCTGTTAAGTATCAGTTCAATTTATATTTCCTGTCGTAGAGCAACCTGCCTTAGACCAAAAGCTATACCTGTTCCCAATTTCAGCACAATCCGTATAACAGTTTCAGCGTGATTCGAGGACAAACCTCCAAACATCTAAACGTACAAACATCCAAAAATCCAAACTTTCAAACTTTCGTATTTATAATATTAGTGGGATAACCATTTTTATTAGTATATATTTACAAGATATAGTGAGATAAGATAAGATATATAAAAATAAATATTGATTAATGGAATAATAATTAAACAATAGCAAAATTATGTCAATCAAAGTGAAAATTTCATACATATGAAAGATACTGGAAAGCTACAATGTTAATTATCTAATAGCTAGATATTTACTAAAGTCTATTTGCAATAACTGAACAAGAGAGAACAAACGGATTTTGAATAAATAATGAGATTATGTCAGCGAGGCAGAAACACTCTAACGAAACAACACCAGTTGATGTTCGATTTACCTTAGCAATTACAGTGCAATGCAATCCTGAAGAACTCTCGTGTTATCTGAATATTTCATAAATCACGTTTAGCGTGCTTGAGCTTAGTACAAAACCGGAAAACAATGAATGTTTAATTAGAAGAAATGTTGCTTTTAATTTACAAGGTTTAAGGGGAGCACTTCGTAAAAAATCTCTCAAAAATTACAAATTTTTTTTTTTTTAATTAAAGTTTGGAATTTTCCGATAACAATGGTGGTATTAAATTTTTTTTTATGATGACTAGAAGTGTCCGAAATATTTTTTTTTTAAATAGGCCTGCAGGCAGTTTCGGGCCTGTAGCAGTCACACTTTGAATGGTGCTGTTATAGTACTACTTCGTTGCAGTCATGTTCATGATTTGGTTGGCAGTGACAGTTTGTTATGTCAACAACTTACACTAACCAAACAAAACATCTGTTTTATAACCATTGCTTATAACCTAGGTAGCATACATGTTTTGGTTACTGACATTTCTGTTTTAGAGAGTGAAAATTACGTAAATGATTATGGTTTTTTTGTGAGTTTAGTGGAGAGTTCTGAGTATTTTTTGTTATAAGTGTAGTGAATTTTATAATGCCACGTTTCAAAGCCTGCTTTCAAGAAACGCGTTTTCAAAGGAAATCAAACATAACCCTCCAACTAGTCCTAGGCCTAGTTTCTATCAGGATCAAGTAACAATTCGAGGTACCAATACTCCAAATGTGGATAGGCCAAGACCTCAAAGTTGCATCTTCTAAGAAGGTCAGTCCTTTTTTGAAACAGTACCAATTGAATGAAAATGATGAGTCTGAAAACTGTATAGTTAATATAGGATTGTTGAATGAGGCTCTTAGTAACGTTTCAGTGTGTAAAAATTGCCATGGCCAAACTTGTTTACAAAGTAAAACACATTGTAGGCCTAGCATCAAAAATTATAGTCAGCTGTTCTGATTGTGAAAACACTATTACTGTGACAAACTCTGAATTAGTCTAGGCCTAACACTAATCAGAATGAAGCAAAGTCTGATAGGCCTAACACATTTTATGACCTAAATCTTCGTTTGGTTTATGCTATGCGTAACATAGGCAAAAGGTAGAGTGGCTGCGGAGAAAATTTGCGCTTTTATGAAATCTTACACCTCCGCCTTTGAGATATCATGAACATGAGCATTACTTGGGTTCAATTGCTGAGTTAGTGTGTAAGAAGTCAATGCAAAAGTGCTGTGCAAGAAGCTGTATCGGATAATGATGGTTGCAGAGACCTCGCTATAGCTGCTGATGGCTCATGGCAGAAGCGGGGTCACCTTTCACTAAATGGAGTGGTATCAGTGACATCTTTATCAACCGGTAAGGTCCTAGACATCGAGATTTTATCTAAATATTGCCAGATGCACTAATAGACTAAACAACACGCATGGTGATGGCTGTATCGCAAACTTTGAAGGTTCTAGTGGAGCCATGGAAGTTGCTGGAGCAGTCGCAATTTTTCAGCGCTCGCAGGCATTGTATGAGGCTCGTTACCTTGAATACCTTGGTGATGGAGACAGCAAGGCGTACTGCTCCAGTGTATGCGAAGCCAAGCCCTATGGTGATACTGCCATAACAAAGATAGAATGCATAGGCCATGTCCAGAAACGGATGGGATCGAGATTAAAAAATCTAAAAGCTAAGACTAAAACACTCCCTGACGGCTCACGACTTGGCGGCAAGAACAAGCTAACAGATTCTGCCATTATTCAGCTCCAAAAATACTACGGATTGGCAATTAGACGCAACACAAACTCTGTTGAAGACATGAAAAAAGCCATTTGGGCAGAGTTTTTTCCATGTGATGTCTTCTAATGAAAGGCCTCAACATGGGACTATGTCCAGATGATGAAGAAACCTGGTGTAAGTACCGCAAAGCCGTAAAATCCAATGAAAACTATGATCATGGCAGCCATTTTCACTTGCCTGAAAACCTAATGACATTTATTAAACCTATTTTTCAAGATCTAGACCAATCCAACTCTACTGGGCAAATGTACTAAGGGAAAAACTCAAAAATCCCAATGAGTCCCTCAACAATGTCATTTGGACCTACATACCTAAAAGAACATTTGTGGAGATTAAAACTTTGAAATTTGGCATATATGAAGCTGTTACAGCTTTTAATGATGGCTACATTGGCAAATGCAAAGTATTTCAAGAAATAGGAAGTGTCACCAGGGCAGCATTTTATTACAGCAATGAAAAAAGCTTGACCGGCGGCGAATTTGGAAGGCAGAGAAAGCTCAAGAAGATATAGAGAAAAAAATTAGACAGAAGAAAAACTTACTAAAAAGAAGTCTGGAGGATGAATATGAGGAGCAGGAAGGAGATCAGCCAGCCTATGCACCTGGAATGTACTGAAAAAGGTAATAAAGCAGTATTTTTTCCGTTTTTTGTGTTTTTCCGAAAGTTTGCGGTTTTCAATACAAAAGTACATGTTTCTCAAAAACTACAAATGGTAGGAATATGAAATTTTTTTTGTATGTTTGTAGCACTGTTTTACATATGTGGAACCACTAAAAACATCACATTTCACTGAGTTCAATATTTATATACATACATATACACATATTTATATAGGTTTTTGACAAGCGTTAAAACAAAAATATATTAACATTTTAGGGTATATGCCAAAAAAAATTTTTTTTTTGGTTTCCACGTGTTCCCCTAGAAGCCCTCTTTAAATGAAAAATGCTTGGTAACAAACAGTGAGATTGTTGCGCTCGGACTTGATAACGGACATTGTGTGGCCTACGGTAACGAGCGAGCCGCACGAACCAATCGTCCGATCACGTGGTCGGGCACGTGCGGTTATGTGGTTGTCCAACCCTTCAGTCGAGCTTTTTTTCACGTACACCGGGAAAAATTAAATATCAGGTAACAATGCATATTAATGTTGGACTACGGTGTTTATTTAATGGACCTTAAAATTAGGTAATTTTCTAAACTTTTCTTATGGCAACGGTTATGGAATGGTCTTTTTTACGATATTGTGTAGTATGTATTTAAGCTTTGGTGAAGGAATATATGGCGTAAAATATGCAGAATAGGGTTAATTTAAAGTTTACTACTGGTGCAAATTATGTGTGAATCGCGCTCTCAATGATGTAGAAGTGTACTAGTACCAAAAAGAGAATCAATTGATTCCTAGAGAGTCATAGACTGTTGAGGTGTTGTGAGATATGTTTTAATGGATATAGTGGAATTAGTGATCGTCAGATTTGCGTTGTTTGTGTATTTCGCGAGCTCGCGTGTGAGTATCCTATTGTGTGTTGCTCACTCTGCTAAATCTCATGCGTGCTCTATACAATAATATACGCGTTACAAAAGTGCAAGCTTGCGTGTAGGGTAAAGGTATGTTTTTGTGTACACTTTTCCGGAATAGATTACGTTATGTCTTGTAGATCATACAGTCAACGGTTGAGTGTGCTGCGTAAATTTATCATGCTATACCGTAAATGTCATAAACAAATCGCTCGCTAAAATGATCATCTGAGGGTTTAGTGGCTCTCATAACAGAGAAGAGATGTAGTAAGAGATAGCCCGCTTTTCCGTATCTCGACGGACTTCCTCATGTTGATATAATGAGTCGGCTCTGATGCTCTCGTGAGACTGTGTTGAGACTCCGATGGAGATCATTGGAGCTTTCTGACATGTGTTTCTGACTGTGCGCTACATTTGATAGTAGAGAGTCGCTATCTCTCTCGGTAGACGCAGTAGTGAATCTGAGACGTATCTATCTGTTTAGAGTGTGTCGGAGTAGATGTACAGCGCAATTATGGTGTGAAATTTACATAGCGCGGCGTGATGCTCGAAATGATATATAGACTGTGAAATGTGACCACTCTGTGACATGACGATTGTCTATGTGTGTGTATATGAGATAAGCGTCTTTAATAGTACTGAGCTGAGTTAAATCAGTGAGCGCCGTGGCCGGGATAGAAGAGTGCAGTAGTAGATAGAGAGCAAGAATCGATTGAGTAGTGTATCTGTATTGAAGTTGACAGATGTAAAAGATAGTTGTCGTATGAGAACTGTATGAGAGAACTTAGCGTACTCTAGTACGTGCTATAGCCTATGTATATATACTGAGGAATTACTTCCATGGTAGGCTAGTGGAGTGCTTGCAGCGTGGAGTGATCTGACGTGCTGTGACTGTAGGGAGATTTGTTATTAGATCCCTGACTGCACTTGGCAGTCATCGAGTATGTGTAGTAGAGATTGGAGCGTAAATGACTGCTATAGTTAGGAAGAGTGACGAGTGTTTAGATGCAGTGTTGTACTAGTCAGTGATCGTCGTCCTCAAGTTAAGTTGGAGAGAGAGAGTGCGCTAGCGGCTCTGCTGATGTAGATTAAGTGTGAGATCGCATGTGGAGCCATCTCTCTCGGATTTCGGGACTGTATGTAACCTCGCTTGAGCTCTCTGGATTTTTGTGATCTCTCTCGATACAGTCTCCGTGACTAGTAAACGACAGTTGATGCGCGAAGGAACTTTCACCAATATACTCTTACGTGTTCCGCTATGCCTCGCTCTCGATGAACGACATGATAAACTGGTGTTGTTTGATGTTGCTCGTGTGTCCGGTCTTGTTCTCGCGCATATTCGCGTACTCGTACAGTCTTCAGTGAGAGTTAATTATCCCTCTTGTGGCGTTTCGTAACTACCGAACTCACAGAGGTCTCTGAACGTGTAAGTGTTAGGAGGATGTGCGCGTAATGCCTTCAAGACAGCATGATGGTGTGTGGGATTTAGTTTTGATCTATTGATATGCTATTAGGTGCCCGCAAATTCGCGCTAGAGTGTAGTTTTGGATACTCGCTCGCATGCTCAGTGTTTTGTTTCTAGTCAAGGATAGTGCGTCTCATAGTATAGCGCTGTTGAAAACGATAGACAAGATAGGACTATCAAAAGGCTGCTACATATAGTATAGACGAGCTTATGACTCCCGTATGGAGGCAACTCGTGATTGGCTGTGATTCGCTGAACATTAACATGTCTGTGTTTATAGCAATCAATGAGTGCTTGGAGTTCAATGATGATGATTGAGGTGTGAGAAGTTGAATTTAGCTTTAGTTGTGTCGTTCCTGGTTACGCGAGAGCAATTCGCGGAAATCTGATGCTGTTGCAGACTTAAACGTCCTGGAAAATCTGGAGTCAAATTTGCGGTCTAAAAGGTGATCTAGAATTAGTGCTGATGGTAGAGGATACGGAAGATGCTCAAAACGAACCCCCTCCCTCCCCCCCGTTAATCTTTTCGATATCGTGAGTGCTCATCCTAAAGCATACTATAAAAAGGTAGTGAAAGACAGCCGCTACTGAGGGCTCATTGTAGGGAGGGTTGCTGAATGCAAGAGGGTATTTTTATTGTCTCACTGAAAGGTGGAGTGTGTTGGGGCGCACTATCAGGCGATGGTTGCAGTATGCGTGACACGATATGATCTCTGAAAGCATTGTGGACTGCTAAGTCGTGTGTGTGCTAGTGTTGTTGCACGGTACATGTGTGTGGATAGCAGATTGTGTAGTGAAAGGCCTAATTCGATGTGAACGGGAATTTAGCTCATGGTTCTCCCTGCCTCTTACGTGAAGCGTGATCTGAAATCTGGAGGGGATGTATGGTTCGTTCTGAAGGATCCAGAAGTTGAATAGTCGTGTGACGATGATCGATAAGGACTTCTGCTAACTGTACATTTTTATTTATAATAAAATTTTGGTATTTTTAATTTGTTAAGGAAGTCGGATCGGCCTATGTCACTCAGTTGTAAATTTTCACGCATAGTTTGATGTACCTTTTTTACAAAGTTTAAAAGAGATAACATGCTGGGTTTGTGTTTTATGTGTTAAAGTGTGTGGTGTCTTGATCTTTAATATGAGCAGAACAGTTTTTTGTTTGCATTACAGAATACTCAAATAAAAAAAATGCAAAATTTTAAAAAAGGTTACTTTTTAGGGTTTTAGAAAATTTGTAATTAATAAAGATTTATATTACATTTTTTCATCTGATTTCTTTAATTTTGGAATTTGCCTCATGCTGTAAAGATGTTAGTAGCATGAAAAATTATTAACAAGAACAAAGTCAAAAACAACACCTTTGTGATATTTAGTGGTTCTTGATGTTGTAAATAATTACAGTTGAAGCTGTAACTCGTGTAACCAAAACGCAGATTGACGGCTAAGAGTCGACATAATGTGTCTGTAGAGAGAATATATTGCGTATATCACGCTGACAGTTAGAAGAGTATGTGTAGTCAAAGATAGATGCTTTCTGCCGTAGATACGTACTCGACTGGTGAGTGGAAGTGAATGAGTCTCTGGGTGTTCATGTCGGACTTGACGTCACTAGTTAGAGTGAGTACCGAGTCGCAAGTATGTCCTTGTATGTCACGCAGAGTGTGTGAATGTGTTGTCCTGATTAATGATAGAAGTGATGTGTGCTGCAATATCAGATATATGTAGATGGAATTGTAATTGTGTATGTTTGTGTATACTTTGTTTGAAAGCCGGATTAGAATTGCGCAGATCTGATTGATTGACCCGTTGTCGGTTAGTTGACCTTAGATGTTAAGTGTGAGGTCTTTACTTTGGTGTGAAGGCTAAGTTCGTGTAAAGTGTGTATGATTCTTCACGGCGTCTAGGCCTGTCTGAATCAAAGTTAAACATCGTTCGTGAATCTCTCAGACGCTAGTTAAATGTGTGAACTCGCGTGTGCCACGCTGGAAGTTGTACGTATTTGATACTCCTCTCGTGTGGATGTTGGCCCACGCGGTTCTTTTTGTTACGATAGTGTGACCAAAGAACGACTGTTTAAAAAGTTTAACCGCGTCGCGCATCATTGGTTACAGTTTTTTGTATATAGTACGACTGCGCTGGATTGTGCTGGAGATTTGAGAATAATAACTCAGCGCGGTTGAGTTGATGCGGTGTTTAGTCGATAACGTGATAGTGTTATACTGGTCAGGTTGCACTCGATCACTGCAGAGAGAGAGAGTTTATTCTCCTAAAGTTAGAGAGACTGACAAGAGATTTCCCAAAAGCGGTGATATTCACGAATGTTTAAACAGCTTTCACTTTTTTTTGCGATTCTGTTTTTGTTCTTAAAATTTCTGTACTGTGGCCACATAAACTGAAAATAGTGAGACTCGTCTGATCGAAAGGTGCAGAAGTTCGCTTTGTAACTTGAGGCGTGTATAGAGAGCTGTGTGACTTTATGTTTCTTTAAACTGTTCGTCGTTTGAGAGTGCGTCAATGCTCGAGCGAGCCTCGCAAGCAATAATAGGTATGTAAGATGGGTTCAGGCTTTCACTTCCGATCTGAGAGAGAATATAGATATTGACGTGGATCCGAAGATCGATTTGGTTTTGAAGATATATCATACCGATGTTTTATCGCTCCTAGAGTCTCATAGATTCGCGGATCTCGTGAATAGTGTGTTTAGATGTTGAAGTGTATAAGAGAAGTTGTGTAGTTGTATCAAGGACTGTGACTGTGCTTGTGAATGAGTTTGTAATGATAAGTGAAATATGTGATGTGTAGATTGTGTCTCTGCCAGCGTAACTGTATACACTTTGTTGTAGACTTAGTAAGTATTGTTTGAGTTTGTGTGTGCGCAGCAGTGTAGGTGAGTTTGTGTTTCGGGTAGACGAATCACACAGACTCTTGTACATTATGTAGGGGACTTCAAACTGCGCTGGATATAGTCTGAATTGTGCCGCAATAGTTCTCACTTGTCCTTTTTTATTGCAGCGTACAAGTGTACGGTATCACGACAGTGTCTCATACGTTGTAGAGTACAGAAATACTATTTGAGCACTATGATAAATGGCGCGCGCCAATGGCGATGTCAAGATTTATAGGGTGTCTTGAAGTTTAAATGTAAAGGTTCGTTTGTAAGTTCTTCGCGCCCGAAACATGACTCCAGATTCCAAATGTCACATCTAAGGACAGCGTCAGATACCAGACGTGCTAAATTAAAAAACGCGCCAAGGTGACTGGAAGCTAAGATCAATCTCTTTTAATTGAAAGAAACCCCTCGTTTATATAGTTACGTTATGGAAGCTCGGAACTTCTGTATATTGTGTTGTCCGTCTCGTAAATGAGAGCTCGCAACGTGCTAATACAATATGAATGTGTTTATTAATTGTTTATCTGGAAAGAAATTTGTTAAACTAAGTTTACACGATATTACAATTACTAGCGGTTTACTTGCTGCTTCGCACGCAATTTCGTAGGATTTACACCTGTTGGTCTAGACTTCAAATTTCGAGTATTCTCTCTTGCCACCATAAAAAGAAACTATCGCTGATAAGAAAGAGTTTAGTGCATATACTTAGTTTATCACGCTTTCTCATCCAGTTATTTTGTGTAGTGTTCGCCCTAATAATGTAAATCGCAACTTTACTTCAATAAAAAACAATAAACACCTAATCAACATTTTCACTCTCGCTATGAAAAAAATTCTTATTAGATATTCTCCAAAATATGTTTTGTTGACTCTATGTGATATATAGCACTAAAATAGATAGTTACCTACTCATGTAAGTAACTTGTAGTTTGTGTATCATTTGTGTGAATAGTATATTGTATTCTCTCCGAGAGCTGCTGGATATGATCTCGTATTGTCATAGAAGTAGAATAGAGTTGATGGATTCGCTCCTCGAGATATAGGAGTTGTGAGTATAGATATGCTCAGCTTCGTGATATGACTGTAAGTTGATGCTGTGCATGTAGGTCATAAGAGTGGTGTTCGTTATATATCATCATCAGTCTCTCTTCAGTGAAAGTGAATGACAGATAGATGATGTACAAGAATACACTTGAATATAACTGATTATTACTTTGTCTCAATTTATCTCTGAATTCGTGTTCTAGTCTCTTGTTAATATTCTCTCAAAAAGAAGTGGAATAGAACTCTCTGTCAAGGCGCTAGTTCGATAGTTTCGCAAGCTTTTTCTTTGATCACTAACTGAAAAGTGTGTATCTAATTGAACCTCATGGTGTGTTCAATGAGCTCAGAGATAATAGTCAAGAGTGATCTCAAACAAACCACATTTGCAACATTTGTACTCTTGAATTTGACGCCATTATATCTCTAATTGATCCCTAACTAGCTGTACTATGAGATGTTATTTTAGTGTGTTGGTGATAGAGAGAGTCGTGGAATAAAGATAGATTGAGAGCGCTATGCTCTATAATCAAGTGGGTGAGCAGTGTAGCGTTCAAGGTACGCTTATACAGTCTGAGTTAGACCCTTGATCCGATAGTGACTTGTGCTAACCACTTTATCCTATAAACTTGTATGCCTATCTTCCTGACAGACGTGGCGCTTCGGTTGATTAGACACATTAGTGCTCTTTGAGCGTCTGATGCTTGTGACTACTTTTTGAATCTCATATCAGTTGCTTCCTGATCGACTCATAGCGCAGACACTCGCTTGAGAATCGTACATACATAAATAAGAATCGCCCACTCTACTCGGAGTTATCAACATTGCAAAATGTGAGGTTGCCGCCACCCAGTTTTTCAAAACTCCAGACAAATTAGATTCTTTTTGTGTCCATTTTCTTACCACACAAACTTTTTTTCAAAATCCACATCTAAACCTTCTAAGTAGCCTAACACATATAAACCGCCTCCATGACCCCATAATTTCCTACACCAACCCCTCATAATAACTGTCTCACTGTCACCATGAAAAGAATCCCCAAACACATGTGACCTAAAGACATATTGAATAACTCAAACTTAAATAAAAGTGTACAAATATAATCAAGTGTAGAACCAATCATGTCAACATTAGTGCCATGTGTATCATATATCTGACTATAAACCTTAGATATAACATAGTGTCCTCATCTGACTCAACTGTCCATACACACAGAGACTTTGTAAATTCTCTATTATGTCATACTCAAGTAATTTTATCGCCACCCAGTCGTCGCTCCACATGGAAACCTATACCTGTACTGTTGAAATCCGTAAACTCTATACTCAATATAATATGCATGTAGACCAAATATCACTCTCAAATCTGATACATACTCATTAAATCACACATCAGATCCCATGAGGAGTCTACGCACACACACCTAACACCTCCATGACACATAATTGTAATGTCTCGTGTGTAAGTTCCGTTAAATCTAACTAGTGTTCCACCCCAATTCCATGATGATCTGTGTCCACATGTGTCCTATATTGTGTATATGATGACAATAGCATCCCTGCTGTAATCTAGTGCCCGACATAAATCTATATCTCTAAACCACTCATAACTCCCTATAGTATTATACCTCCGTACGTGTGTCCAAATGTGAACTAATCGTCTATACGCTTCCTATGTTTGTTGACAACAATATAAATACATCTAATAAACATCCTATCCATCTATGAGCATCTACTCAATCGCTCAAGAATCTAGACATTACATCCAGGCCATCGTCCCACAAAAAACCTTGAACAATTACTGTGTGTGACCAATATATAATCTAAATATACAATAAATTATCACCCCCTAACACCCATCACGAATAAGAAGACAATGTTCGCCTGTCGTCGTTCTTTGTCTATCTATAGACCAACAACACACTCATTCATATAGCAATAAGTCTCAACATAATGCATATATTGTGCACAATAGAGTATGCTACGCACCGCCGTGTGCATAATTATGATGATAGAACCACCCAACTATCTCCTCTCAACTGTCAATGTCAATATTTATGAGACTCTATAGAATATTCTACTGTAGTGTGTGTCTTACATCAGCCCTTACATGTTTGTCTAAAATAAAAATCCCACATACAAGTGAATTACAGAATCACCACAGATCCAATCTCATCACATATATATACTAGAACTAGTGAATCCCCACCTATGTCCTCACTTATATTGAGAATCACACTGTGTCACATCGTGCTACTCCACTGACAATACTCACTCTAACACTAATCTCTGTACTACCTAGTACTAATCCCTCAAGTCACCATCAATAAGACATAAGTCTTCATGCAATATAACATATTGCCTCTTTATTAAATCCACACTGTCCACAATGACACTGTGTAGATGACTCTAGTGTCTGATACCTCCTGCCCCATCACACAATAAAATCTACTAATGTTTGTATCTTGTCTTTCTAGTGAAGATGCTAATTGTATAAATAATGATGTGTATTAATACATCGTGGATCAGATATTACCGATCAAGAGAGAGACCAACAACTAGATATAGTCTATTCCTAGCGCTGATTCACTACTCTAGAGAATCATCATAAATATCTACGCTCAATAATACCACTCTAAACTTCTCCTCCACCCCTGTGTATATGCCACTACACCGCATAAGAAGCTGAGATTTATGTACAACCCACCTACTAACTTATAATGACTTGGGTGATATATTGCTATACCTCATGTATAGTGAAATCTTACATGTAGAACATACTGAGATTGCACCACTCTCAAGAACTATTGTATATTAACTCCTCTTCTACATCCCCCCCTCACCCTCTCAAACTTCCCTGAGCTGTAACTTGTATTTCCTCTACTAGACTGTTTGTATGTTCCAGCGAGCACGCAGTGTAGTGTACATTGAGTAAACCTGTAATGAATATCTACACATATGAACTCTGTGTCATCATCCAACAAATATCAAGACATCTAGAGCAGTACTATTCAAATCACATCATATATGATTTTATACTGAGAGTTATCACGAAATTGCATTCATGTGCGTATTTCACACTAGAACGTAACAACTGTATCTCAGATGCAAATTGTCTCCTAAGAGTGTGTGTGTATAGTAAACAGTGTGTGTGATGTAAACACAGGTTGTAGACAATAGCGTAATATGGTTCTGAATGTTATCTAGATGCCAATGTTTCTGTGAGTTTTCGTTTGTGACTTTGAAGAGACGCTTCAAGTTGTAGGTAGTAAAATGTCTCGCTAGTATCGTGGAGTAACTAATCGATCTAGTGTATGCACTAGACTGTTTGTACTTCAGTTATATCTAGATGAGTTCCCTAATCGTCTGAGTAGTTATGATGATGGTTGATAGATTGACATGCTTCATCGTTGTTAGAAATATCAGTGAAGAGCTGATACTGTAGAGTCACTGCTCTGTATTCAGTTAGTACGCTATCTAAGATAGAATCTACCGCTCAATTCTCTCGTGTACTACTGATTTGTGTACTCGCGAAGGTCGATAGAGCACGGATCTTCTATCTAGTCGTCTCACTCCCACCGCGCACCCACGCAGCCCCGCGGTGTAAAACGAAATGGATTCTTAGTCTGGTTCCTCGACAGACGCTGTTCGTTTAATGTGCAGTGTACGTGCGTAACTCCGACGCATCGCATGACTCACTGTGTAGAAGAGAGTTCGCATCTATAGAGGTCCGCGAGAATGTGTGGTTGTCTGAGAGAAGTCTCTCGATATATAGCAGGTGTCAGCATGAGCTAATTGTAGTGTCGCATCGCGCTCACGTACTCTGTGTTAACGACTACATAGAGACTCGGTTCGTTCGTAAAACACTCGAGTTCATGTGTTGTGTTAGGCAGTGGTAGTAATTTGCAGGACCAAAGAAAAAGAAAGAAGAACCTGGATCTGAGTGATGTTATGTCTGGTAGAATCCTCGTGTGTAGAGGAGTGCGCAGTGTCACGACTCGCCTCCATAGTCGATTTGCATGTATCGATCGCGCTTGTCAGAGCCATGCTGAGCACCCTGTCTCTGTTCATGTCCATCTCGCGCTGAGACTCTGGACGCGTTGTCTGCGCCTTTAGTCTTATGACCAGATCCATTGCTATGAGTATGGACAGACTCGCAGTTGCTGCGCTGTCTTTGTTTTGCCGCAATGTGTCGATGTGCGTAGAGATTGTATATAATTTTCTGGCGGGGTACATAATATAGATAAGTGAGTATGTGTCACAGGTAACTATTTTATACTGAGTTAGTATGTATATAGAAGTATGCGTTATGCATTGATTGGTACTGTTGGTGGTGTTGTGAGTAACGCTAGGCTGATATTCGAGCGCGTTAGGTCAGTAAGTGTGTGTAGTGCGAAGAATAAGGGGATTTTCATATGTTAATGTATGAAGCATCTCGCTAGGTGTGTCAATCTATGTCATGACTCAATTGGTGTGTGCGTAATGATAGTGGGGTATTTGATAAGTCTACTGAGTGTGACTGGATTGTGTAGACTATGCGCGCACGTGATCTAGCGCAAAAGAGCTACAAGTCGTGTGTGGTGTATGGCAATGTGGGCGGTAATTCTTTTTGCAAAATCAGTCCTGGAAACCGGAAGGTTATCCGCTTTGCAATTGCGATCGTTAACCATATCTCGCATATGCTCTCACAACAGCAAACATAATGATGACTATTATAAGATTAATGGTATGAGTGGAGTTAGTATGTGATAAGCAGAGAATCTAAATTGCGCTAGTATCCATGCTGATGTAGTAGGCAGGTGTCGGCTGTTTTGGGCGCTCCGATTGAAAGATGCGTGAAGTGCTATAGAGGTGTTGGTCGTGTGTAGAGAGCAGATAATTCAGTAGCAAGACAATGGGCTCGGAGTCTACATGTAGTTGGGCATAGCAGTGTGTGATAGATGAAGTAGGTTATGCATAGGATAGTATAGTGTGTATAGAGCTGAACGTTAGGAGGTATTGGCTATGTGTGAATATATGAGTGATCGGGATGTGTCGTGTCTGTTGGTCGGGGTATGCCTACAGGCCGTCAAGTTGGGAGAGCGTGACCGTCAGCGGGAACGGTTCTGGGTGGTGGGTCTCGTGCATGGGGTCGCAGTACCACTCGAACCCTCACGGAGGAGAGCTGCCATGGCTGGGTTTCGACTGCTGACAACGAGGCACCACCGTGGGCTCTGGTCCTCAAGCGCTGTGCGCCGACACCACCATCACACTCGACGGCGAACGGGTGAGTCCCATACTGCCTTGAGGCGATGGTTGGCATCAAAAATTGTGTATCGCGCGGACACTTCAGGACCAGCCGCTGTAGTAATTTCTTTACAGAGTACAAATACAAAAACCTTTTATACTACATGAGATTTATTAAAGTGTGTAGTAAAGTGATTAATGATGTAACTGTAAATTATGAAAGACTGCAACGAATAGAGTTTTACGACCCTCACAAAGTCAAGAATCTGAATGTTGTTAAACAATGAGGGTATTCAAATGCTCGTTTACATTGATTAAAATGGAATTTTTTTTTCCAGTCAGATGGACGCGTGTTAACACACGATAGGCTCGCACCTCTGCCTGGACGCGAGGGGTACGTCACGTGTAAGGCAGTTTTGTGTTCACGTTTAAACCTAGAAAAATTGCCCGCCGCCGCACGCACTTTTTTAAATCTTGCAAATACAAAATTTGTAGTGATTCAAAAGCAAATAGTTAGTGTAATCAGAATGTTAGACAGTGAAGCGTGCAAAATGGTGTGCTAGCTCTAGTGGTCGAATGTCTCATTGTTACATGCGTGAGGAGGAGTATCTGTGATAGTATACTAATCTTTAATAGTATAATATTATGGAAATATGGCCTCAAATTCAGTGCAGGAAGCAGCCAATCAGAATTATTTTTGAAAAAGAGCAGTAACAGTGAAGGTCAAGGTAATGTGAAGAACGTGTATGCGAATAGATAATTACGGTTGGCACCCAGCTGTCGAATATTGTTAATTATAATAATAATAGTATATACAGTAATTCACAGACAATTGCGGCTAACTGTAGGTGGGTGCGGACTATCGTGTGTCTTGACGCCTGCCGGCGCCAGAGATAGGAATAATAAATTTAACATGAAGGTAAGCTCGTGTAAGAAATCTAAGTTGTAGGTTTTTCATCATTATCAACCAGCGATAATTAAACTATACCACTTGAGGTAACTAAAATTTGATGAACTTACATAATAACATAGCGTGAAATTAAACAGGGAAACAGTGTGATTTGTTTTAATGTTTATTTGTTTGATAGGACCAATTTGTTTAGTCTTACTACATCACTCAACTAGTTGGCGAGTGTGGCGGTAGCGTGATCTTTCTCGGACTAGCCGCGCTGCAACAGTTGAGAGGTGAGAAAAGTGGAACACTATTGCCTCTGCGCGACACAGTAGGTGTAGGGTAATCGGTTTTCTCAATAGTGTTTGATAGCGCAGCAGGTGCCTGACATCCCGTGAGAGTTTGTGGTGAGGGGGGGTATATCAACAATAGAGAGATGGGCATTCGAGAGTATGTTCTCGCGATGAGCCTGTCAGATCTAAATGAGATTGTATCAGAAGTGTGTGTTTGAAGAGTACTAAGAATTTGATGTTTCCGCATCGCTTGTTTTTGGGACAATTGTGTGTTGGCTGATAATAGAATTTGTTTTGAAGAAAAAACATCTCATAGTACCATACTGTGGACTGGGGAGAGACAGATAGCTCTATGTTCTGTTTTCATGAGAGAGTCCAGGAGTGGCAGATGAGCATGTGTAAGACTCTCAGTGTCACTCTTCAGATGTCTTTGTTATGTTTCTGTCTCTAGATACGCGCCTCGCAATAGTACATGTATAGTTTGTTCTCTACTATTAAGTACTGTAGACAGAATGTATAAGAGACTGAATTCTCAGCGACTACGGTGCTCTGGTAGTCTGAGAGTTGTTATAATCGTGTGATAGATTTTTCGGGCTATCCAGTGAGCTATGGTAGTTGTATAAACCTGTTCGCTCCACAGTCACATAACAAAAAAAAAGAACACAAGAATGTCCTCGTGCAGTCACGTAGGAGACACTCAGAGAGCCCACACTGTTGTTATACGACGCTCGCCCCCCCTAGCTGCCTCATGTGCACTCAGCATTCGTCATTGATAGATGTATAGTTGTGAGGTTGCATTTGATATGGAGGATAGTCTGTATGAGTCATCTCAGCATAACTGATACATAGCTCGGATAGTGTAATTATCTCGCGCATCATATTCAAGAGATACGTGCTTACCGCTGAGTTGCATCTGGATTCTGACATTACTCGCGCTATCAAATAGGCATGTGTGTGTAGTACATCTCACCGCGCGATCACACTTAGTCTATGAAGATACCTAAATCTTTTCTCTAGACCTCGAAGAACGGATGACGCTAAACCAACTTCGCCTCGTTACGAAGCTCACCTCAGTAGATGTCACTTAATAGTCAATACGATGTGAGTGTACAGCTCCTGTTGAGAGAGCTGGAGTAGATGGTTTTACTATCTCTGTCGCTTAAGTATATGTGCTATAGGTGTCGCATGATCCGACGAACACTGTTACTCTGAGAATCCTGTTGTCGCGCTTGAAGAGTATATCTCTCTCGAGTGCGAGCTCTGTCGGAAAGTATGAGTAAAAAGTCTCTCCGTGTATTTGTCGCACTTCGGTATGTTATCGGTGCTGTGAGTACTGACTGCAAGGACAAGGTAATCAGATAGGCGCTCAGTATGATAGACTGTTACGCACGATAGTACGTGAGCTGACATAGAGAAGAGTCTACAAGCTCTATGGTGAGATTGTGCGTGTTTATGTTCGGAGCAGGGATGTGGAGTTTAATTAGAATGATAACAGTAGATGGCTATCGTCGCGTAGAGTAGTCATGGACATTAGCAATCCGTGAGTGTCAAGATGTTGACGTCGCTAAACTATTGTAGGTTGTGTGTGTCGAAAGATGAGGACTCTGTAGATGAAAGGGTAGACGCTGATTACGTGAAGTCTGGAAGAGACTGCGAATGAAGAATGGCATTGTATCGGGATATGGATGTCGCATTGGAGACGTCGCGCGTGGCAGGAGCGAAGAGTGCTCCACTATTGTATTACGCGCTCTTTGTGTGAAGATAGATGAAAGAGACGCAGATGGTCTAAGGGCTGCATATCTGAGCGCTGATGACGCGATGTATGAGAAAGTGGTGAATCTGGGGATAACCGCCCCCCCCTCGTTGGGTCTGTGTTCCACATACACATCAGTGGTCTACGTGATGGTAGTGATCTAGTGTACTAATATCATAACGGAGAATTTCTATATCGGGACGCTATGAGTGTCTCTTAAGTGAGCTATGGCCTGTTGACGAGAAAGTGAGTGATTCTTGTGTGAGCATCTCCTCACCAACATCCCAAAGGAAAAGAAAAAAAAAAATAAAAAAAAAAAAAAAAATAAAAAAAAAAAAAAAGAAAATAGCTACTATGAATATCTCATTCAACTACAAGTTTTAATTGACCTAGCATCTGGTTTCAATATAGTTTGTTTTGTTACGAGTTTGTTTTGTCATCACTGAGAAAATTGAAGACTAAACACAAGATACCAAATAAGAATTGCCATGCGTGATGTTTAATCTCTTGGTTAACACTGTTGTGTTCTTTGATTAAAAGTTGTTCACAGATGTCTTTTTACATTCATAATAAAAAAACCTCACTTTTGAACATGGTTTATACATGTATTTTAGCTTTGAAAAGCAATGAAAATGTGCAAAATTACATTTAGATTTTAGAATGGAGATTCGGGTAGATTTGTGGGCAAAATAGTCTAGTGAAGAAGAGTGGGAAAATGTATGTGAATTTGCAACAGGGATCCTACTTTTTGTTTAATACAGACCGTTATTAGTATTTGGGGGGGGTTTATTTTTAGGCAGGCTGTTTGTTTTTCTGTTTACATAGTATTTTTTGTGCCAATGTAATTTCTGAAATGCGATGATAATGAACAACTGGTTTTTTTAGCATAAGACGGTCTTGCAGTACATTGATTTTCTGCTCGAGAGTATGAAATTTAAAAAAAAATGAGAGGACTCGTTGAATGTGGAGGAATGTGTTGAGAACGCGATAGTGCAAGATGTGATAATGAAGTAGCTCTCTCGTCTCGCGTGACATCTCGCTAAGAGGTTTTGTGAAATAATCACTATACTCTCGAAGTTTAGGGCTGACGTTCGGATCGTTTTGAGCTATGTGGTCGTGTTTACTAACATGGTGTGGTGGCCGTAGGGGCAGCTATGTGTGGTAAAATGAAAATAAAATTTTGATAGAAAGAGAAACAAATTTTAGATTTAATTGAATAAAACCTAATATCTATGAAACATGATTTTGATGAAATGAAATCTTGGATATTGCTTAAAATATATTCATCCTACAATGCAAAATAGTGCACGCAATTGTGTACTGTAGAAATGTGTATACCTATGTGTCGCTCGGATAGAATGACACGCTATCTCACGCTACGCGCAGGTGTGTATAAAGAAGTGTATTGAGATGTGTGCCGCTGATGTGGTTAATAATGTCTAATCTGAATAAAAGGCTATTGTAGCAGTAACTGCTAAGTCAACACATTATTTTCGCTCACAAAGCTAAGTATCATATCTAGTGCGATAGAGCTAGACGCGTATATGGCGTCAGATGTGAACAGAATCATCAGTGTGAAATTGTAAAGAAATATAGATGATCTCTTCGCTCGCGATTGCATCCTTATTGAGGAATAGAAGTTGTGTGTGAATTTGTGGTTAAGAGGTCTAGTGTGAGTAGAGTGAAAATTTTAGAAAAGTTTGCATGTGTCTAAGGGTCACAGTATCTTGAGAGCACAATCTATTATAGTTAAGAGGTCGAGGAAGAAGCCCTCTCTCGTTTTCCAAACGTCCGAGTCAGTAGCGCACGAGTGGGATAAAAATGTTGTTGGTACCCTTCAGTAACCGTGATGTGTTTCCGTTGTTTCTAAGTGTCGAAATGGATCGCTAGTATACTAGTCGAGGCTCTCCATGCGTATAGAAGATAAATCAACGCGGACTGCGCGAGGTACTTGCGCTCTCGCTCGATGCTTGCGTTCGTTAGCAGAAGTGAAGTTTGCGCTCTCGTTTCTGTGCTGGCAAGAGAGTTCGCCTACCCTCCACACCCGACTTGAGTTAGAATCGTTACGTTAGCCAGAAGAGCGTGCGCGTACGCGATAGATTGGCCACTGAGGGTGTGTTGCTAGACTTATAAGAGGACTAGGAGGTGATGATGAGTGCGATGAGCAACTAGTATCGATAGTTTATTGCAGAAGTTAATGACCGATCGTATTACTATTCTCTGAGAGTGTGTATGTTTGTGGGATTACGCGAAATCTGAGAAGTTGTGAAAGAGGACGTGGGATCTATGTCATCGCATGTGCAAGTCATAGAGTGGATTGGCAGATGTTAGTGTAAAGTGTAGATCTCTTTGTCATTATTCTCATAGTATGATAGAAGATTATACGTAGCAGAAGTGCCGTTCAGTGTAGTGTGTCGCATGTCTCGATAGTGAGATAATGTGTCGTGATGTTTGAGATTCTGTGCCGATCGCAAGCTGATGAGTGGTGCTGCTCGGTGATGTGTGACATGTGAAGAATATGATAGATATATGCGAGTGTATTGTTTATGACGATGTATGCGTGTATTGTAAGCTAGACGATGAGTGTGTGAATTTGAGATTGAGTTTAGTTGGTGTTCGAGGATGTTGAGTGCTAGAGAAGTGGAATCGCACGCTATATACACACGAGTGAGTGCACATAGAGAGTGAGTGGGATCTGCGTGATGTGCGACCTATAGTCAGCTCAGCAGGCTTTGCTATTGATGTTGTCTAATGAAACGCGAACTGATAAAAAATGATCAAAAATAAGCAATGTAAAACTATTTTATGACCGTATTAAATATTGTAATAGGATTTAGATAGTCATGATTTAATTTTAAATTTATATTCGTTAGTAGATAAGCTTTTTTATTCAAGGTTTTGTTGATAGGTTTTCGGTTTAATGTAAAACTTAGTTAGCACTATTGGTTCCAAAAATTAACCTGAATACACAATATCTTAGGTACATCATACATATACGAAACGATCTGAATTTACATATCTTTTGAATGTTTTTATTTTGAAATCTACCTGGAAAATATTAATTCTGTATCGTTGTTTTCTCTTAGAATACAAATCTTATAAATTGAACCTATTAAGGACACTTGCGCTGCTTCCAAGAGTGACAGGTATATTTTGGATTGTAGAAGGTTGGGGGTTGTGGCACACCCTTATGTCTAGGATGGCCTGAAACCTTTTGGACTCTTAGAGGTAGAAACCTCCACCAACTTCCGCACTAGTGCCCGCACAGTAGCTAGAGCTAATCGAGATTTTCCTTGCATCCCAGAATCTCGGGACATTTTGCAGGTTAGTGATGTGCCGTGATCGTGGACTTCCAGAACGGTTCCCCAGATTTTAAGTGACACACGGTTTTTGCTGTGTTTCAGTGTGGGTTGAACTGGAAGGTTTTAATAAAAACAGCATGAAGTGAACCCTGCTGGATTTGTAGTCTGAATCGCTTAAAAATGGGGGAAATATTTCCCGACTCTAATTTGAATTTTTCATTTTGTTTTAAAGGTTAAAAACCTGTTTATGTCTAGGGAATTCATATTCTCTTATGGACATTGTTATGTATTACCCTAAGTTTTGAAATACTTAAACATATTGATTCTTTTAAAAGTTTTAAAAAATTTCCCTAAAGTTTTCATTTAAGACGAAATTCTTAAATACAATATTTATTCTTTAAACTGATTACTGTTATTTAGGTTGTTACACACAAAAGTTATTTTATTTGTTTAATTGTAACATTCGAATTTTAACAATAGATTTATTTGAATTAAGTAAATAATGTTTTATGAGAGTTATGCGTAACATTTGTAAACCAACCATGATATACAATAATTGAACTTAAGATAATGTAAATATACCGTTGACACTATTTTCGAAAGTGTTGTGAAACCGTTGTCTTTGTTGCAGAGGGTTTTTCTGTGTGAACTTGTATGCTGGAAGGCAACATATCTTCAAGCCAGTGTCAGTGCAGGCTTATGTGGTATGTGTTGTGCATGTGGTCTCTCCTCTATTCCGTTGGCAAGTAAACAGCCTCCCATCTGTGCAATGTTTTTGCCACTCTAACCACTCCGCAACATTGCCAAGCTGTCCATGGGTGTCACCGTACAGCTTTGTTTTACCCAACGCAGCAATGGATTTTCAATGTTTTGTGCTCCTAACTTACAAAGATCTGGTTGCTCAACAGAGTGATTCTGTTCCTCCAATGATCAATTGGGGCCTTCCTTACGCTTTAGGGCTGATCATTTTTATTTGGTGTGTAATGATTGATTTTTTATTATAACAATTAACATAATACATATAAGCGTGGTTACAGTACTGGATCGATCACAGACTGAATATCAAAGCAACGCGGACTGGTTAAACTTTAACGATCGATCCCGGGACTGAATGCTGAACTACCAGTCTGGTGTTTGTACGATCGACCGGACTGATAATGGTTGATACTACCTGCTGGTTGATGTACCGATCGATCCCAGGATCTGAATGGCTGAACTAACAGCTGGTTATGTACCGATCGAATCCCGGACTGAATTGCCGAATCTACCAGCCTGGTTAAGTAACGATTCGGACCCGGACTGTATTGCCCGAAGCGTTCCTGCGGGTGATGTACCGATTCGACCCGGATCTGAATTGCTTGAAACTACCAGTCTGGTTATGTACGATCGACCTCGTACCTGAATGCCGAACTACAGCTGGTTATGTATCGATCGATCCCGAACTGTATGCCGAACTACAGCTGGTTATGTACCGATCGATTCTGGACTGATTGCCGAACATACCAGCTGGTTATGTACCGGTTGACCCGGAGCTGTGTGCCGAACCTATCTGCGTGGTTACGTACCGATCGACCCGGATATGAACTGCTAAACATTCCAGTGGTTACGTAGCCGATCGAGATTCGATCCCGGACTCAATGCCAAGCTCCACGCTCTGTTTACGTAGTCTATATTTAGCTACTAATTATTGTTCATGGACAGTTCTAGTGTATAAATATATCCTACAGATATCGTTCGTTGAGGCGGTATTTATGGTTCCTTACTAAGAAGATTCAGTAATACATTTTGATTGTCGTTTTGTTACTGGCAGCACTGAATTACCACACTCTTTTTGGAAACGTTTCCTGCTAATATGCGAGGATTAGGTGTGTTGCTTTACTCTGCGACGATTGCTATTAGAGATTGCGTTTTAACCTGCGTGATCTGTGGTTGGCTTGCTTTTAGAGCAGTGATGGCTGATGGATGTGTGGAATTTTAATTATGTCTCGTGCTCACAAAAATCCGTTATGAAGGTTCGTCGGAATTCGTACTTTGTAGGAAAACAAGGAGTTTTGAAAAAATGTCCAGGGGGAGAAAACCATATAAAAAACATTAAATATATTTTGAAAAAAAGCTTAATTGTATTTGATGTAGGTATACAGTATTTTTATTTATGTAAAAGAAACAATTGACATAAGTTAGAAAAGTATACGTACCAAATATGTTAGATAAGTAACAACAAAGACAGATAATAATAAAATGTGCTTTAAATGGTTTAATAAAATGTATATAAATATTTATGTAACATTAAAAAACATTGTTAAAAAAGTTAATAATTTTAATTGTTGTAATTGAAATGAAATAGGTTTTGGTGTAGTGGTAGAGGGTATAGGCCAAAATCCCACATTTTAAACCCTACTCTATATTGCTTTTTAAACTTATAAATGGTTGTTATTATGAGTGTGCAATTATTTTTTAAGCTCGCTTGAGGACAAAAATAATTCATAAATAAAATTATAACAACGGTTTCAAAGAATTATTTAGATTTGTTTGTTTAAAGTTTAAAAAAGCAAATAAAAAGTTATCCGTTATCGCCGGTATGCGGTAGTTAGGGTTAATTTATAGTGATTATAACACAGATAGGTTGGGGTTTTTTTTGTTTAAAGATTCAAGATAAATCTGTTTATCTGAGACATAATATTTTAGAATGTTAAATTATGTAAAAATTAGTTAATCTCGTGGTGAACGTTTTACAAATTACTTTCGCACATGAATTGTTTTAAGTATATACGTATTTGTGGCAAAAAATGAAATAAACGTTGCTCTGCTGATGGTAATATATTCATGATCTGAAACAGTTGTATAACGCCGGTTGAGGGTAATTGTGCGGCAAGTGTATCAGCCGCTGATGAGTGGTTATTGTGGCGGGTATGAGCAATTGGAGCCGGGGGGACGCATCAGTCTCCGCTGGCAGACCACTTAGTGGGCTAATCATCTGCGGGGAACTGGTTTCCTCTTCTATAATGTGGTGGTGGATGCAAATTAAAAGCCATATAACCAGACGTGAAAGCGGTGATGAAACCAGTGTACTATCATATGAGTGGAGGGCGTTGTAGGAGGTGTAATTATCTGAGGGCACAGGGGTCGGCGGAAAAAGTAAGGTGGTGACAACCCTCTATTACTGGGGCAAGTCTCGGAGGAGATGATTGAAACGGAAGTTGTTTATTCCTCGGACCCAATTGTAGCATTGGTTCCCACACAACACCTGATGTTGCCGAGTTCTGCTGCGCAACGTCTGGCGCGAAACGACGGAGGTTCAACTCTGAATTCACTGCCCACTTTCTGATGTTAGTGACGTGTACAATTAGCAGGGTCGATTCAGAGTTTATCAGGAAGTCTGATAGTGGATAATAGAATCCACAAATCGGTCTTGTGATATCGTCGGATTCGTTTTAATGGAATGGCCGCTACAATATTAATTGGTATTTTAAAAACTGAGGATGGTGAGTAATTTCGGACTTTAAACGTTCAAGGAGATGACGAAGTAAGTCGGGGTTTATCACGTGAACTGGGGGGGGGGGGGGTCAATCATGTTGGGAACTCACGTGCCATTGTTGGAGGTTATAGAGCTTATAGTTGGAACATCTTGTTTTGATAGAGATAATTCTGTGGATTGCTCCATGGAGCTGTTTTTACCTAAGTCAAGTATTTTGCCCTGGTTTAAAGGCTATTTTGAATGATTTTAGATATAGGGAAATGTTTGCTTGATAACCAGAGGGAAATATTCTCCGATATAACATCTATTGTTAAACATAGACAATTAAAAAAGACATAAAAGATTGATTTATTCCGATAGGTATTTCAAGTTTAAAGGGGCACACTTTCTTACTTAAAGTTATTTGTCCTTGTGTTTTTCTCCTAGACGCAATTGTGAAGTGAGTTATTTATAGTGTTAAACAGAACATCAGCCAAAAAGAAGTTAAATCAATTTTGAATTGTGAAATTCCCATTTTATAATACGATTCAAATCTTAATTGTAATGAGAGAAAACGGGTGGGAGGGAGTAGATAGAGAGGTATATTTTCATTTTCATTTTCAATGAGAACTCAAACTTGGATCAAACTCTGATGGTTATCGGGAAAGGTGTTGGCGCAATCTGAGTCCAGTATTATGGTGATTGGATGGCGAAATTAAAGGGATTGATTATAGTACCATTTCGGTCATAGTTTATCAGATGGAGTATCAACGTGGTATTGATGGATGGATAGCGGCGCCTCCCAACTCTCCATGCACGATGAGATATGGAGACTCTAGGGGCACCGAGGTGCACAGTTGGCAGTATTGTCTACAAGGGCAGGGTCAAGGGCCATGTTTCAGCGGCGCTTGGACGCCTGTGTACTGCAGTGGCCGTATACGGTCTGGCTGCCTGTTTGCACCGATTCTGGATCAACTCTCTGTTCGCATGATTTGGTCAAGACGTGTCCTCGTCAGTTATCTGGCTCTGGTCATGTTGGGCATTCGCTTTACTCTCAACTGAAGATCTGTGCATCATACTCTCTTGGTTTCTCCTGTTAATATTTCGATTGTGTCGACTCGTTTGCTATAGAGGAAAATGGTTTTTTTACAGACCCAGCATATGAAATTTCACAAATCATGGTATTTTAATGTTCACTATTGTATGAGTAGAACCTACTTGGTAGTTTTTTGATACATCATTTAATAATAATTGGTTAGGCACCGTCTAATTTGTCCGCCTCCCTTATTACTAATTTCCTGTTATTAAAGTTTTTTTAATTAGGTTTCAAGCCTCTTCACCCCGGGGGGGGGGGGAAAACCCCATATTTTGTCTGGGAGTTATAGCCTTCACACTGGGTTCTACCAAACAGGCCTTGGCCCAGGTGTTAGTATCGGCCTTTAGATTCCTCGAATTTCTTGTAAGGTTCTTGTAGAACTGTTTTTTCACACAGTGTTCTACATTTCAGATTTTTTTTAATTGATACTTGTTCAGTGATACTTTGGTCTTTCTATTCTCTATTTAGTATTCATTTAATATTCGAGGAGTTTTCATTGATTTGCGACTTGTAGCACTTTCATGAGAAGGCGATGATGAACTGTTAGGAGATAATGATAAAATATTAGTTTAAATTACAGATTGAATTTGTAAATCTATTTTGCTAATTGATTCAAAAACATTAGACGGGGGACACCTTGGATATTATAACATATGCTGTTTTAAGAAAGAGTATTCAAGGGTGAGCTCTTGAAAAACTAAAACTTTAGCACAGAATTTATTAAATTGTTGGATTGTATTCACAATAAAAACCATTTAAATTTGACGTCTAAGCACGATACACATGATTAAATTGGTATTTTAGCCGATTCTTAAATCAGGAGTTTGTGTAATTGCTTTGAGCTACTTTGGAAGTGCAATGTGCCACATGTAATCATTTTGCACAGCCTACCTTTGATATACAGAAACAGTGTTGTGCATGGCAATGTGTTTTGCAAAATATCCGAAACGTCGCTTGAGTAATAATTCATGATAGGTTGGGTGCTCAGAAGTATGATATTTTCTTAAGGGTTATCTATTTGTAAGTTGGTGAGGAAAATATTGGCATCCAAAGTAAAGTATTGGCTGATGACGGTCTATTAGGAGTTCTCGAATCTGCTGATTGGTTTAGTTGTAGGCGGGGGTGGAGATTGTGGCTCATGAGGATTAACCTCAAGTTTCTTAACTGTCTTCAAGAATTGCTTTGACCACAATTCACCGTCACCTGTTGAAGGTGTCAGTTATGCTTGCTTAAAGCACTGAGCTTTCTTGTCTGTGATGGTAGCTAGATATGATGGGGTTGTGGGATAAGTTCCAATCACATTACCAAAAGCATCAGTAACTTGCTTGACACTTTTACTGAAGAAATACCTATGCTCATTTGTGTGATGTTTCACTAGATCAATAGCTTTTGTGTCTATCTGTTATAGTACATATAAATATGTTTCAAATGGGCAATTTTGTTGATCTTATGGTATCTTACCAAGAGTAAATTATGAATGTTCTGGGGAAAAATTTTGCAATCTTCATAATTATATGAACTATTTGGCAAAATGATTACTTTCCCTCTCTGTTTTATTAAAATCCTTTCATTAGGTTTTAAAAAAATGTATTATTTGAATGAATTCTAAGATATTAGATCATGCTCCACTTAAAAACATTGTATAAGATACTTTTATTAATAATATTTCTGAAAATGCATAAAACTATAAACATATAACAACATGTCACAATTAAAACAAATTTTAACATTTTTTATAATTTTGTTCTATGCATTCTCTACATATATATAATGTTCGATCCACCAACACTGTAAACTAAATATTACCCGACTGTTTACATATTGGATTATTTTAACGATTTGACTATTCTAAATTAATGTATTGACATTGAGTTTTTGTAAAAACTCCATGATCCTGGTTATTTCCCCTAACACGAGAAAGTAAGGAAGGTTCCACCAGACGAAGTGTTGTCTTTCTCGAAGTAGTCGATGGTGTTCCATTAGGAAATAAGGACAGTGGCGAGGTCCCACTTGTGGGACAATGAGGAATCTGGTAATAGAAGCATGGGCGAGCTGCTGCAATCAAGTATGGTACGGCCTGACTCAAGAGGTACATTTCGGCATACTGTCACTCTAATGATACGTTGGTACGACTTGTGTTGTTTCTTACCTGCCAAACCTGGTGTAAAATACATCATTTAATTTTTATAAATTGGACTATTAGTTAGCAGTAGGATGTTAAACAATAAAATAATAAATTTATTATATCGCTCTTTGTTTACAATGGTGTTTATTGACGATTAGGAAGGTTGGTATTTTGCATTGTTATTTGTTACAAAAGATTATAACATCAGGGATTTTTCCGGACATTTGCCATCGTTCAGTGAAACAAGAAACACATTTTTGTCTTTCTTCGTACACATTTATTTCATTTAATTAAAAAAGATTGATTTTCTTAAAGGTTACTTATAAGTTTTATTGGCTTACTTTACATCATTATCTTAAAAAATTATTTCTTTACAAGTTTTGTTTTAATATAATTTTACGTGTTTTTGTTACACTATTTTCATACAAAGTTAATCTATTTGAAAACCTAAATGAAACTAGTTTATTGGACACCCGAATTTTGCGTATTTCTTCATGATATCTTAAAAAATTACTGCAGAGTAGAGGTCTGGTACCAATTGTTATTCCTAATTCTTAAGTTATCAACTTTGCATAATATACTTTAAATTTTACGTCCTGGGTAACGTCCAAAATAATTTAATAGGGCTCTCCCTTTTTGTTAACGGTGGCACATGAAATCCTGGGCGATTAATCGTTCAATCCAGTCATTAAGCTAGCTAACTAAGCAATAGTGATATTATAACTTAAATATTAGTCAAGATCCTATCATAGTTTAAAAATTACAAACAATTTTGCTAAATAACATTTAGCTTCGCATTTAAAATGTTTCCAATACTTTAAATTGTTTACTTTGTTTAAATATTTTATTTGTGCTACTTTGAGATGGTATAATTCATAAATCACGTATTAGTAGTTGCTGGCGTTTATCAGAGATTTCCAGTAGTTGCAGAGCCTTATCATTTATCACACTAGTTACAGTTTGCCTATCAGTTAAAAGTAGTTGCAGTTCGATTACAGTTAGCCAGTAGTAACAGTTGGCTAATGTGAGTTGCAGTTAGTATTTAAATGACGTATCTAGATGTTGAATCACAGTCTTGCAGGTTGTAACAGTGTACACTGTAGAGGGACTGGGCTGGGTGTTGTAGGTCTCATTAGTGTGTTGCAGGGTGACCGTGAAAGTGATAATTAGTGGATATGTGTGTTGTAGGGTGGTGGCATGGAGTGGACTGCTGAAAAAGTACCGTACAGAGAGAGGGTAGGGCTATCGTATCGTCTGAGAGACAGGTCTGTTTAGTGCAAGTGGAAAGTTTGTTTTAACAAGTTCGGTTAACAGTCCGGGCGTTAAACATACGATTTCCATTTGATATAAGATATGTGAGCTTGATTTTATTAAATTGATACAGAAATTGGCCATGATGAGGGAAGAAGATAATCAGCCATGCTAGTTTTGGAGAGGTTGAAATAGATTGTTTTTTTTCAAATTTACTTATTATACACAACTTTAGTACGTAATTATACGATATTGTGGTTAGCTACATTTCCCACACCACGAAGTACACCATCTTAAATCTGGTAATGTACTGTCAAAACACAGTTTAGGTGTTTCTAACGTCGAACGATACAGAGTTCGTTTTGCAACTCTCGCTCAGCCGCCTTTTTTGGATCTCTTCAGATGGACGTTGATTCCATGTTCCAGGAGTGAAGTCTGAGACAGCAGTCCAGATTTTCAGGTACTAAGCTGAAGATGAAAATGCAGTTTTTGAATGTCATCATCAGATTAACACATCCACTTTCCACCACAAGACTTCGTTATGTGGGGACAAATAACCAATTTCATCACGATGTTAAAATTAGTTTATGTACAGAGATGATTCGTGACAATTGAGGGGTCTTTTTCGTTTAGGGCCAGAACAAAAAGGACCCTAGCCTTGCCGATGTCACAAAAACAAGATCTAACGCGATGCTTTCGCTGCGCCTTGCTTGCTTCTTTGAGAAAAAACAGTTAAACTCGAGCTTGCAAAGTCTCCAAGCCCAGATCAACTCACAAACGCTTTATGAGCAAGAAAAACTACATTATAACCTCGACTCATGAGAAAATGGATCAAGTAATTAAGAGCAAAACTTCTTGTTCCTAAATACGAGAGTTATCATACTCGAAGTATTACACTGGACTACTTGCCTACGAAACTAATAACACCAAAAAAAACGATTTATTTAAACTGCACCTGTTCAGTCAGATATAGTATGTTTGTAATGGCTTGCTGTGGCTCTTAATACGAAAGAAAGGACCCATGAGGGGTCTGCTGGCCTTAACGAAAAAGACCCCAAATGAGTAAAAAAACCTGGCTTTGATGTATATTTTGCGGCTATTGACGGAATCTTGGTTTCTATGTTTGAGTTGTGTAGGCATTCTCTTCATTTGGTGGATCCAATCATTCATGGGATTTGGCCTGATATTGTTGCCATCTTTCATGTTATCACCATCCACTTACGATTCCCCAATATGTGCCTGAGTATATCATTCAATCCCATTACCTTCCTTAAGAACTGCCGCATCTTTGGACCGGTTTGTATCGATCTAACGGAATTGCCGAACGTCGTGTGACACGAATTAGGTCTTCACTCTCGTCTAGTCTGCCAAGTAAGGTCACACGCTGTATGTCTCCTTGTTGGTAGCGATCCCCCCCTTACCGTCCAGAGGTCTGCAGATCACAGTTCCCAGGCGTTTATGTCGCATACCCATCTTCGCCCGATCTAGGAAGGCGAGAAAGAAGCGGTTCCGGTTCGGTCGGGTAACGTTTTCGTAAACAGCGGACGGACTCGACCGGTTGAGTCTGTAATTTGGTGGTCGCCGATCTCTCTTTGGTTTCTCTCACGGGCCGGCGCCGCTGGCTGGGTTCTTTACCGATCCGCGCGTAAGTAGTCGACCGCTCTTCGTCATCTGTGCTACTCGAGTTTCAACGGCCTCCCTCGTACTGAACTATACTAAACCCGAATCGGTCGAGTTAGTGTGAAAATCCGGTTTTGCAGTGTTGGGATCCGTTTTTATGGTTGCTAGCTTCTATTACAGAGTGCTAATGCATCGTCGTGGAAGGTTCCCATGGGATGGTATTTAGTTAGAGCAAGCGTTTGAATTCTATGATTCACATCCATTCAATGCGGTTAATGTAACCAGTGGTTTACCGAAAATGGAAGTCCTTTTACGTAATTAACGTATCATCTCTGTTTATGACTAGTTAAAATTAGTTTAAACTGTAAGACAAAACTTTAAACCCTTAATTTACGATTCGAGCTTGGATGTCTTGCTTATTAGCGAGGTCGACAGGTTAGTTAAACAGGTTTACGGCGTCAGCACCATTTCGGTCCTTGCTTTCTCGGTCTAAATTAAAAGAGTTCACTCCGTGATGAAACAACTACCTTTTACCACGGCTCTGAATTGTCGGAAGCATTTTGACAAGTAATGTTTTAAGTGCACTTTTACTCATGCTTTAGAATAGTGTATAATTGAGTATAAATGTTTAAATCCGGTTTTTAAACATAGAAATAAGAATGTTGTATCTTTTGCGAGTTTGGTGGGATTATTTTGAAATGCATACGAAATTTTATATACCAAATCTCGCCCGAGATAGGAGAATATTAATAATACGTTTTAGATACCTCGAATTTTGTTGGTGGTTTAACCGGTACGGAAAATGGTAAATAGACAGAATATTGTACCTTGATATTTGCTGTAAAAATTTCTGTCTATAACATAGAACAACTATGGCTCCTCTTTGGCTCTTGCAACCGTTACTCGTGTCGTAATACACGTGACGATCACATATCTTGGTTTGGTAAACAGTGTATTTCGGAGGTCACCCCAATGAAAGTCGGTTCGTCAGAAGTACGGTTGGTTAAATACCTTGTGGACAAATAACTGAAGTTGTATCCTCTTTGATGAGATTCCATTTGGAGACGATAATGAAGGAAGACATTACTTCAGCATTGCTGCTTGACCATTTTAAAAAGTGGGAAGGGCCTCTGGCGGCCCTCTGCTTTCATGGATCGCTGGCGAGAAAATATGTTGAACTATCACTGATTCGATAGCAATCATCAAAACCTAAAGTGGCCAGATATGACTAGGTGGGTGGGGTGGGTGCAGCTCGTGGACCGTATGCCAAAGCCGGCGCCCTAGAACTTTCACCTATCTTTCCATCATGTACGAGCCTATTGGTCATGTACTTAACAGCATGCAGTCGCCCCCGGGGGCCGCGAAGTGATGGCTGAGTTCTGCCCGCTGCTCGATTCCTCTATTACACATTCTCCCACTTACCAAGCTCGGTTTCAGCTCATATTCCAGTGGTCTCATATACTCATTTACTTACCATCTGGACGGCTTCTGGTTCGTACTTTACCAGCATGCAGTGGCCCAGGGCCGCGGGTTGAATGGCTGAGTTCTGCCCGGCTCGACCAATACATTCCCGATTACAAGCTCGGTCCACAGATCTTCAGTGGTCTCTAAACTCTCGTTTCTTACCATCTGTTTCCGGTTTCGGGTCTTTACTTAAACAGCTGCAGTCGCTCCCCGGGCCGCGGATTTAGTGATGGCTGAGTTCTGCCCCGCTCGACCACCTGTATTCCCTCCACTACCAAGACTCGGTCCACAGACTCTTCTGTGGTCTCTAAACTCTTTCTTACTCATCTGTACCGGTTTCTGGTCTATTATACTTAAAGGCTGCAGTCGCCGGGCCTGCGAGGTATGGCTGAGTTCTGCCCGCTCTACCACTACTGTTTTCCCCACTACCAAGCTCGGTCCACCAGACTTTCAGTGGTCACTTCTAACTTCTTTCTCTTACCATCTGTACACGGTTTCTGGGGTCACTTTACCTTAACACAGCTGCAGTCGCCCCGGGCCGGGATGCGAGTGGATGGCTGAGTTTCTGCCCGCTCGACACCTGCATGTCCCATCTACCAAGCTCGATCTCAGACTCTTCAGTGGTCTCTAACTCTTTTCTGTACCACGTGTACCGGCTTCTGGTCTGGTACTTAACAGCCTGCAGTCGCTCGTGGCGCGAAGTGAAGGCTGAGTTCTGGCCGCTCGACCACCTGCATTCCCCACTGACGAAGCACGGTCTTCAGTTATTTCAGTGGTGTCCTAACTTTGTCTTTACCAATATGTACGGCTTCTGTGTGTACCTAACAAGCTGCAGTGTTGTCATCGAGGTGATTTCTGATTTCTGCCCGCGCCAGATTATGTTTACGTTATTGGTCACATTTCAATCAGGATGTTTGTGTCTCAAAGATTTTGGAACTCTATCTTTGAGGATCAAAATTAAAAGAGTGATTACACAGTGCATGGTGTGTGTATGATTGGCTCGCTTTCTATTTTTTTAGACTTCTCCATGAATTTTGAATGGAATTTTCAGTTTAGGTGAGTTCAGTTAACTTTGTTTATAGTGTGATCATTAAAGCGTCAAGCGTTTAGACCTCTGAAATTTAATATTCGCACTTAAAAATTTTTTTTATTAACGTCACCCAAGGGGTGGTTCTTGTCTGCACAGAGATTGTTTAAATGATATTGATTTTGTTTAGATTCTTGACAACTCATATATTATCTAAACCAATGTCGAAATTATTGTAAAACGTCAATATATTAAATTGCAAAAATATTGGTTCGAAGTCTTCGAATTTAGATTTACTTGTGGAATGATATCTAGTTAGTAATTCAACTACACGACGAAAGTGGAATAATATAATCTGTTTACCGCTAATTTTCGTAGTAAAAATTGGTTAGTATAATTATAAATATATGAAGTAGATTTATTTGCTTGGAATCCTCATACGAATTAACTGAGGCACTTTTATAGTTTTATGAAAAAAAAATATTCCATCATGGAACGTCCATCTCTGCCGAAGCCCATGATGTTGTTGTGTGGCAAATTAGGTTCCACACATTAGGACACCTAGAGTTTAATTCATGTTGCAGAGACGTATGTCAGAGAAAGCCAAAACAGATGAGGCGTGAGATGTTTCAGTTGCCGTTACTGCGAATTTTAATATCCCAAAGTACACAGGTTATGAAGATAAGTATTCTCGCAGCCTCAAGCTCACAACATATTGGGAAAGTTCGAACTTCAGGATACTCCTGTTGGCAGTGCGTCGGGGGGCGTTGCGGGGGGTGTGGAGGTTAATTTAACCAGGAATAAATTTGAACCAGGACGTGTTGTAGGCGGTGAGCGCGGGGGGCGGGTCTCGGAAGGGTGATTCCGCGTCGGCTGCAAGAGGAGAAGTATAAATACTTGTCTCGGTCATGGGGACCTTCCTTCACGGTTCGGCGCACGGCGTTTCAACTGGAAGGAACATGAAAACTAGAGGAAATACAATTACGTTATAAGTAGTTGAAAAATGTTTGCACAGATTGTTTTTTTTACGTTGCAAATTTCTTAATGATTCATTGTCCTTTTTGTATTTCCTCCAAGACAAATATGAAGTATATAATACAAAGCCTTTAAAATTAAAAACCCCCACGACCCGTCTGAACAATTCATTCAATTTATTGAATTAAAAAAATAATATTAAGGTTTTTTATAATGTTTCGGAATTTCTTTCTCGATTCAGCTGGTCGTAGCTTCTACATGTCATTACAATGTTTATGTTTGTTCCGTAATTGAAGAAATGTTAAAGGCCGGCAAAAATGTTTATGCGTTCAGTTCCCAATTATTGTTAAATAATTTAGGATTTAGTTGGATTTCCGTTAAGATTGGTGACAAACAGTTGTACTGAAAACCTATATACTGAGAAACGCAAAAATTATAAAAGCTAATGTAAAGAAGTCTACCTTTTTTAGTGTATTTGACAGTATTTCAAGAAGTTCTTAAACATTATAACTGGGAACGACTCGAAACGGAATTAAGCAGTGGGCACGTGTCATTTATGTTTTCAGATTGTAGGACTGTAGGTTCCACGCCTTAGTTGTGATCGTGGGGGGTGACCGTCACCTTTCTGCAGGGGGTAGGACAGTGAGTCCACCAGGCGTGTCGGCGTGGACTCTAACTGTCCTACTTTTCAAAAACTGTCCTGGCCGGGCATTAGTTTTTAGTATCCATTTAGGCATTCTTCATATGTGATCAGTGATGATTTCCCTTAGACAATCCGCACGCGGTAGATACTGCTAAGGCAGTAATATTAACAACAGTTTACTCAAACCAAAAACTCAAGCCTATCACATTTGAAGTAGATTGTATTTTGAATTATATTTAAACAAATTCCACACATCACTAATATTACTATCTAGTAATTCGGCATTATTCTAATGAATCATAAACGATCTTAAAGTAATTGAAGTATTAATTATTCCTTCTTTGGTGTCCTTAGTTAGTATAGGCCCTAATATATGTATCATACGCGTGTAGACAACTTCACGTAGTACAAGTTAATAGAAATTGTAAGTTTATTTAGTGTTTTTATTAACACTTGATAATTTAAAACAGCAATATGTTATTATCTAAAATATCTCATTTATAGTCGTTTAAAATTACTTAAATAGGTAACGAGTCGAAATACAAAATATTTTATTACTTTGTAAATAGTGGCTGCCTTGCCTCGATAAATAAAAAAAATTAAATATAAGTAAACGAAACGTATTGCCTAACAGAGTTAGAGGCTACTAGCTTACATAATAGCGCTACGATTAGGTTTTAATGAACAAATATTTAGCAGATATAGAGGTATAAGGATCTGGAACACTCGTTCATGTGCTGCAGAGTGATTTCCGACGATCCCCTGTCAACCCTCTCGTCAAAAGAAACCCCGTGAGTCGGACAGTGGGTCCACGATCCCGGCCTGGGACCCACTTGGTCCAAACCCCTTAGATAGAAGCGGTACGGAAAATTGCTTCCGGCAGTTTTACGACGTGGAATCCGTACAGTCCGATTTATCCATGTTTTCATTCCACAAATATGTCGGACAAAGAGAAAGGGGAGAGCGCTATGGTGTTTGTATCCAAAGCATTGATATTGCCCATATATTTGCAGGTAGTCCATGTTTTTTCATTCTCGGTTGTCTCTGTGCTGTGATGTGGGGAATGTTTCCATGGAGAAGAAGGGACATGTCGTCATCCTTAATTTTAGGCGTCGTTTGGACAATGGCTGACCGGGACGCGCTGATATAGATATGGTTGGGTGTGGCGGGGACGTGCCTGTGGTGTAAAAATCGTGTAAAGATCGTCTAAATTCTACATAATTTATTTTTTGTGTAATCTTTGTCTCATTTGTCGTACCAGCGAGGGATCTGGCCGTCGGAAATTTGAGGAACAAATATGCTACCGTTGTTTTATAATATGTACTCGGTTATACAGAGTGCAAATTACTTTGTTTTTTACCCGTTACTACGAATTTAATTCCAGAATGTTACTGTTTTACTGAATACTTTTGTAGTTGAGGTCGTTAATAATCTTTTTTGTCCTTCCGGTCTTTAAAATCGGGCTTTTAAAAGGGTTTCAAAAATTTTTGAATGATACATTTCGACACTTTTCGGGGTAGCTTGTAAAGTGTTCAGTTAAAGGTATTATTTTGAAGATAACAACGGTGATGTATAATTGCTCTCAAAGTTTAAAAAACGTATTAATTTATTCGAAAATACAGATATTTATGGGAGAGCAACATAATCTATAGAAAATTTTAATGCTTGAATCACTAGTCTTTAATGGTTAATAACTTACGAATTGTTAGCGTATTCAAATTCTCTACACTATAATGTAGCTATGACGAGAAATGCGTGGATTCAAATTGAACTTTGAGTTTACCTACCTCAGTTCAAACCCTTCCCTTTTATAGGGAATCCAGACTTGCTGCCCCACAATGTGTTTAAAGGAAATATATAAGTCATTGCCTCACATGTAGACATGTCACCAAATTTATATCATCGAGAATGAAGTTCCTAAATTTAATCACTTCGTTTTGCTTTTGTTGTCACCATGTTGAAATAATGAAGTGTTGATATTTTATTGGTGTTTTTGTTCTATAAATGTAAACAAACCTTAAACGTTGTTTAAATTCAACTTACACATATGGATCGTGCTGTCCATAATAAAACTTTTGCACATAACAGTCGGCTATATTTTAACAGGCTCTTTCTAATTTTAGAGACCATAATGGGTGTTTCATGCTATTTTTACAGACCGTGGGGCGTTATGTAGCCCGGAGGTATTTGTGAAATAATCCCAATGGATCCTACGAAAATTTCAGTACAATCGGTTTGAGTAGTTTACGCGTGAAAATAAAACAAGAAAAAAAACTACAAAGGCACTTTTGCATATTTAATATTATGGGAGCTCTTCTACAGTATTTGACGGTTTAGGAAGGGATTTGGGAGAAGGAATAACAAGTGGATATTGTGCGCAAGCGACATCCTCCGCGGCCCGCTAGGGACCCTGAGCTTCGTCCAGGAAAACTTGCTTCGCCCGCACCATTTGGCAACGGGGTAGTTCACCTTTTATCATGTCCTTCACTTCCATCTGAACACCAATTTTGCGCCCTGTTCGTCGCGTATATTTTATTATTTATGTCGTAACAGTTGTTTTCACCCTCTCGGAAATTGTGGTTTTGGGCCATTACGGACGGGAGATTGGGTTGGTAGTTTGCGACAAATTGTCAAGAGTCGATGGAGTGGGTTTGTAAGCATCTATTTCATCATGTTTGTAGTTCTGTCTGCTTCCTTAAACGATATTACATTTTGAATATTGTGGAAAGCTAAATTTTATACAGTTTTGCGTCTGTTTTGGAGAGGATAGCAGCCCAAAATCCGTCTAAAAGTTGCTGTAAAAGGGGAAAATTTGGGTAACATTTTCTGAGCTTTATTTAAATAAATATATATAATTTGCCATCGTTGTGAATTATTAATGCGTAGAAAGCAGTTTTAATTAAAATTTGTATCGCATTTTATGGACGGTGTGTTTGATTACTGAATCCTCTGCATAATTTAGCGGTAAAACATAGCAATTTCTATGTGTGGAAATTGCAAATAATGTGGTGGTCTATTGTGTCCAATTTTATTATTTTTTTATAAGTTTTTATTTGTTGTATAATAAAGAAACTACATATCATTTTTGCCACAGCTGTCTTAATTAAGTAAATATTCTGTTCAAAAATTACAATGCTTAAAACTTAAGGTGTAGGTAGATTTTCGTGTTACAGAACATCACCCAATTGAAATTGTATAATAATTAGTACTTCCGCGATAACCCCCAGAGCCCTGCATACTTACACTCACGTACTTCAGTATATTTATTATATACATAACTACTTTGAAACGTTAGTACAAAAAAGTGGGTCCTATATGTTTCGTTAAGATCTTGATACCAGTTTGCTTCGCAATTTTATTTCATTCAAACTTTAATAAATTTCACATTATAACTCCTGTATGATTTATAAAGGGTGGAGAGAAATTTTGAAAGTGCTCTGGGATAATTAAATATATAATATTTTATTTGCGAGGCTTAACAAATTTTTACAACATTGCTTACAAACGTCATAAATAAAATATTTAAATAGTAAAAAGGTAGGCCTAAACTTTCATTTCACTCACGCACACAGTCACATGGGTTCTCTCATTCACTCTCATCTTCATGCTCGACCACATCGCTGCCAACTGCTCCACACCGAACCAGAGGATTGATGGTGTTAGTTTGACATTTCATCCCAGGGGGCTTTTCCATGGTGGGGGGGGGGGGGGGTGGGGGGGGGGGGGGGTGGGGGGGGGGGGGGGTGGGGGGGGGGGGGGGTGGGGGGGGGGGGGGGTGGGGGGGGGGGGGGGTAAATATTTTTAAAGTCAATGCGAAATTTGTGATGTACGGCCTTTATTGACCTAACTTACGGAGAATTAAAATTTCTCTATTAATTGAGGTATGAGTTAGAAAACTTTCAGTTCAATCTAATGTTAAGTGTTATCTGACTTTACACTATGCCACGCTACCCGGCCAAGCTCGACTGAGAGGTCGGCTAAAATTAAAAGCTGAAAATGTAATTTAACCGATTTAAAACCAAAAAAGTTGTACTTTTAGAGAAATGTAAGCAGACCATGTTTATTTAATATAATATATATGCAATAGATTTTAGATATTTTTTTACAATATTGTTGATTTTTTTTGACTAATGAGGGTTATTACATAGTGTTCTTTATAATTTTCCCTCTTACTGAGTTAAATTGGTTTTACAGATAATGCAATACCGTAATCCGTCATGGAACCTACATCTCGTCTTATCGCTCTCAATCTCCCTTTAAAAACTGGCATAATTACTCGGACTTTCGATTTGAGTCAGAAGTTGGTTTAATTGAGTCTCTTCGTCAGAAAACTGGCGAATTTACAACTACTCAGGTGTCTTTCCCGACGATATTTGCCTCCCGTCTCTGTTCTAGCAGTTTTGAGTCAGTAAAAGTTAGTGTTACTCACCGACATCTGCCTCTCATTTCTTATGTTTCCAGAGTTTACCGTCACCAATATGAATTACACGTCAAACAATATTGTTCATTGAATTAATTTCATTATAATATATATATATATATATATATTATATATATATTATATATATATATATATAATATATTAACATTGAATCAAATTTCGGCCCATGCAATGGAGCATAACAAAAAGAATTCGATGAATGCTTTTCTCTAAAAGTATTAACAAAATTCAGAACCCCCGTAAACTTAAAATAAATTATTTAGAAATAGCTCATCAGAGGGTGCTACAAAACTAAAACATCCGGATGGTCTAAATTTAAGATACGGATAGCAGTATGTTATAAATTACATGTTAACAATTTTAATTTCATAACATTACACATTTAACTACAAATTTAATTTCTTAACTTTATATTCCTTGTATTAAGCAAAATTATTTACTCTTTGTACGTAATTTCTAAATTAGTTTTATTAACATATGATGTTCTTTTGTTTATTATTTTTTGTTGATATATTTACTTATTTACCTACTGTATATCTCTTGAAAATGTTTTAAGACGAAATATAGAGAATTGTTTATGTTCTTTTCTTCTATTATTTTCTATTCTTATTCTATATATATATATATATTCAATACACATTGAATCGCAAAAATTACTTGCTCCGACGGAGTCGAACCCGGATCTCTCACTCGCCGGGTGAATGTGCTACCATTACACCACAGAGCGCTTACTTTTTCCGAATTAATTATTTTGTATTTGGCCTTATCTGTCACATATGCGTTTAAATAAGCAAACTAACATATAATCGGAAGACCAAATACCTGTCAAACGACTTTTATTTACATTTTATTTACAAATGTAAAAAAAGAAAGCAAAACACGTTTTTTATACATTAAAAACTTAATATTACGTCCACTTTTCAGTGACATTATCAAAAGCTTGTATAAATTTAAATATAAAAAATATAAAAATAAAGGTTATAAAAACATAGCAACCACAAAAAAATATGACATCTAAACAAGTCAAATAAAACATGTTAACTTTCCTAAACACAGATAAAGATAAAATGTTTGAATAATAAATTTAAATTAACTGTGTCTCAAATTATATCCAACTGGTGATTTTGATTGAAGAGCCATTATGTTTGTTTGATCATATCTTCTTAGTAATAATTTTTGCGTATTTTTAATTTTAATAATTTTGAAACTTCTTTATGCCAATTAGAGAGAAACAATTTTCAAAGGTTTGATTGTGTTGTACAGCGTGTGCACACACGGTTCTAGGTAAATTTTGATGTCGAACATCGGTACGATGATTGTTCATCCTCAGCATAAGTGATGGTAGATATTTCTCCAATGTAGGCTTTAGGGCAACGTTCACAGGATAATTTATAGCCTACATTTTTTGCTGTTACATGTGATATCTTCTGCAATAGAATATTTTTTCTGCGTAACGTAGCTTTTGTAACAGTGTGTGGATTGCAATCATACTACATATTCCACAGAGTGGTTTATTGCATGGATGGCATTTGTGTTTGAAATTTTGTTTTTTTGTCTTTATCTTTAATATACTTTTCTAATTGATTTTTCAAATTTGGTGGTCTGTTGAAAATAATTCTAGGACGTCTATAAAAAAGATATTTTTTCTGGAGATTGTTCCAGTATTTTTTAGACGGTCCTCATAATTCCATTTTACTCTGTGTAATCCAGAATGATACTGAGTTACAAATTTGGCATTTTTTTCACAACACTTAAAACATGGGTTTCGTGCACTTAACTTTGCCTCATGAATCTCGCCAGGAGGCGGCCCCCACCCCCAAAATATCGTGTCACGCCGGTAACAGCGTAAAGTTCCTAATTGGACTAGGTGCAATATTCTAAACTTCTTGTCCTAAGAGAAACAAATAAAACTAAGTACTCCATTTATAAACCAACTCTGAAAGGAATCTCCAGGGTAAACATTTACGACTTGCAGAGATGGCAGAGTGTCATGTGCCACGATTCAATTTATATAATAGACACATCCATTTTAAACGTACATTAAAATTATCAATGAAAATACTCTAAGCTTGCATGAACTCTAATTGTGTGCAAAAAAATTATTAACCAAAGCTTAAAATTGTGAATAAATCTGTAAAACTTGCAGAGGTAATATTTAAATTATCTATGTTTCGTAAGTTTACATTACGTTTAAAAAGGGTATAACGTAAAACGGACTGAAAAATAATTATAGATTTAATTAAAATGACGGTTACTCTACTCTAAAGGCTCTGATAATTTTAAGTAATCTATATTCATTGATTCATGCCTGTTCAATTCCTCGAAAAGCGAGCTCAAGATAAACGGCTTTAGACTTTACAACAGCTGCGACAGGAGAAGATGTATGCGGTTATTTCAAGATTTATTTGAAGATTTGTTGCTAGTGTTGCATTGTAAGTAAAAAAGTGAAATAATACCATGTATTTCTGATATCTATAATGAATACTGGTATAGTAACATTTAAAGTTTTCTTAGTTAAATCTTATTTTGGTTGTTAAGCAGTAGGTAATATAATGATCTAACAATTCATATGAAAATCTTCTTATTTTTATTTTGACCTAAGCTATAATATTAAGGATTCTTCAATTCCATCCTCATACCTAAAACCCATATAATATTAATTGACTGAACAATAATAAAAGAAACTACTAGGTGGATTGAAAAGTATGGAAAAGCTCAATTAATTAGACTGAGAAGGTAGTGGAAAAGACATAAGCGTAATTTGGTTAGAAGTCCTCGGTGGAACCAGAAAACAAAGTCATATACAGCATATGCCCACATTGTCAAACGATCGGTATATTAGAGGATTTCAAAGTGAGTGTTTCAAATTCGGGTATAAGAGTGATTTGGTTATTGGTTAAATTAGGGCATGAGGTTTTCAAGTTATGTCTTCCATACTGTATCCCTTTCTCGTGGGTTGTAATGCTTCGCTAAAGCTCAGCCAAATGATGTGTTGTTAATAAAAATAATCAATTTATTTCGTCGTAAGATTCAGTGACGTCATAGAAAATTTAAGAAGTATAAGCATTGGGTGATAACTAAAGTCCGAGATTAGGTTTGCCAGGAAGTGGAAAGTAAGTGTTTAATTTTAACCAAAACTTTTGAGTTTGAGGGCGTTTTGTTGCTTAAACCGTTGGAGATACGAGAAAAAGTAACTGAAATAGTCACCTATCACTCGAGGGGCTGTAAAAGGTTCATTTCTGTCTGAAGACACAATATTTAGAAAACTAACTACACATTTGAATGTTTTTAGTATGGTCATCCTGTTGTTATATGGTAAAAATTGTGGCAACAAATAAATCATAGAATAAAAAAATGTGTGAACAAACTGAATACAGTCATATATTCTTTTTACATGTGACTATAGCAGCAAATTATGTAGCCTAGCTAACAGAATAAAATAAGATACAAACTTGAAATTTGGATGCAACATAAATGGAACATTTTACGCTACAGGGATGGCGTACTCCTCTATCCTGCTAACGATATCCTGCTTGTGCATAGAGTGATTGGAATTTTGCTTACTCTCCATTTTAATCATAGCCTCATAATCTCTGCATATTCAAGGTGCATTTATCTACTCGTACATGAATTGCATTTCATTACTTGGATTAACCGGCCCTGTAATAATACATTATCTTAGTTCCTTCAGTGAGAAAATAATGGCAGTATGAGACTTTCTCTCTCTTTTAAGGTGATCAGGAATAGAGGGAAATATGCAAGGGGAAATTTTACTGATAATCAAACACAGTGTATAGAGACTACGAGAAGCTCAGCTCTCTTTTTCCGCAGCTTCTCTGACTTGGCTAATTACTTGACACCTGTCAGCGCAGAAACGTAATTGGCTTCTGATCTAATTCATGCTATTGGTTCATTAAATAAAACTTAGCTAGTAATTATTGCATGCCTTTAGGTTCATAGTTGATATTGATAAGTACTTTAGTTAGCATATCATTAAATTCGGCGAATTTACTTTGTCTGTCTGTATATGTTGTCGATATATTTCGAAAATGAACTGATATGAACACTTGAACTTTTGCACGAAACTTCATTTCTATAAGGGAAAACATGGAGTTTAATAACGGTGTATAATCCTCCATGGTATTTGGCTGTGTGTTTTGACATTGGTTTTTGGATAATCATAACCTCAGTGAAAATCATAGAATGAACATGCCTTAAATAGCCTGAGCTTACTCACATGATACTTAAAAATTAGCACTTGTTAAATTGATTGGTAAGAGGTATTTTAAATTCTATTATGCCCTTCGATATTCCGTTTTAACAGTTTATTTTGGATATAGATAAGGTAGGGTTTGATGATGTTGCATGTCACTCTATAAGGAATTTTACATAGTCTTTAATTAATTAGCCTAACTGCCACTGGATATCTTAAAACTATTTATCTGAATATTTTTCGTTTTCCACGATACTTTATTTCTTTGTAGAAGCGTGAATTTTCATTGGAAATTTCGTCTATATTCAGGTAAGAATGTTCAATAAAGATGTCAATCCGTGGAATTTGACTGAGCGTCATTAAAGTGTATCACTCACTTGGCTGGCAAATTTTCTCTTTTGTTTGACGGGCTGTAACTATTTCTTTCCAATTCGGTTGATTTGTTGTTTTCATATTATCAGGAGAATGAAATGAGCTATAGTCTCGAGTGAATCCGGTTACGTGACATATGATTTAGAGTTCTCTTACTTTGTACACAAGACTAAGCATGCACAAATCAACATAGTCATGTAGGTATTAAAGAGAAAGTATACAAAACACAAAAGAAAACTTCCTTGAGCCTCAGTGAGAAGAATCACAAAGTGACTGCACCAAACCATATGCATATAACATAACAATGGTAATTGTAAAAAAGTCATGTTATAATTTCAAATCTTCCACCGATAAAAATAAAATTTAAGTGGTATTGTACAAATATTTGCTACTTTTAACCAGTGCAAGTACTAATTATTAGAAACAACAAGGTGAACAGAATACCAATTCAGACACACATTTCAGTGGATTCTTTTATGTTCAGTGTAGAGGAAAATTAATTATACTGAGATTTTTTTTCCATGACCTTGAAATCATAAATATTAAATAAATCTACTTACTTATCCTTGAGTAGAACCGAACTTTCTATTCGATTGCCGTAAAATGTGTATGAATGAAGATATATGTTTCACATGTCGTAAATCTGCTTATGAATTTATCTCATCGTAATTTGATCTATATTTGATTGTACAAAGATAAATGAACTGTTTTCATAACTATTTAACAAGATGATTAAAATATTTTTTTAATCATACATGTAATTTCAAAACACAAAAATTTCAACCGTTAATTCATTAAAACCCATAATTTAAATTCGGTATTATTAAGTTACAGTAAGTACTTTTAGTAAAATAAAATATTTATTTAGAAATAGGGTTTCAAACATGTTCAATTATTTAAAATTGCAGACATTTGTTTCGTTCTTTCACTACCGTTAACGATTCAATATTTTTTGTCAACAATTAACGTAATCTTCGTTAAATATTATTATTTCTATAATTATCTCCCTAATTTTCTAAATATTATTACTCCCGAGGGAACAATGAGCGTTTACAGCCAACTGTATCACATTTTCAGCCCATTCCTACAATACCAGTTATAATACGATCCTTGCATATTTATCGGAAATATTCTGACCGTATCCTCTCAGTTTATTATATATAACTTCAGGGAATTGGTTTATTTCGCAAATCATTACGATTCCACTTCCTAAGAATAAGAAGAAACGCTAGCATTTATATTACGTAGAAAGGTTTTCAACCTATACGACCATTTATTTAAAACCGCCAATTGTCTATAAAATAAAATGGTTTTATTATATGAACACAGTTAAACATAGTTACACACAGTTAAAAAGGGAAAGGATAGAAATCCTTTCCCTGCATGTTCAAACGATGTTGCTTGTCTTCTAACACAATAACACTACGAGTTGTTGGCTCCATGAATCTTGAATGTAAGAAAGTTGCAGAATTGTTATACCAGAAGTTTTGTTGCTTCTCTATGGTGTAAAATGATGGGATATTTTACAGACTTATAAAAGTGAGAACAAATTACAGAAGTTTATTTTATGGATAGTAAATTTACTACTTACAGTAAATCCTTTATGAGCATGTTAAAAATTATTAAACATTAATATTACATGTTATGTTTATATTCTAATGGGCAACATTAAGTACTTACAATCAGAGAACGAGGAAACAGTCTTTGCAGCTGAAACATGTCAATTTCGTATATCGGAATTATACAGGAAATGGGTGTATAACTCAGACATATAACCAACGAATTATAATAATGGAAAGCGCTCTGGGCCGGAGAAACCGAGCCGAAATCCTGGGCTGCGTTCCGAGTCTGCAGGCGCTGGAAATGGGCAAGAACTCACTCCGCCCATATGGCAGGCATTATAGTAATGATCTAACATCACTTTAAAACGCCTTCTAGACTTAATACAATTGTTAGATACTACAATTTATTTATTATTACAAATGTTAGTAGCTTTTACCGTGGATTTTTATTTTTAGTTTAAAAAACTGATTATTTTACAATATCAAAATAATTTAGATTTTGACTTTTATTTTTCTTACAAAGTCGGAAACAAAGATTACAGGCATTAAAATATTTCCCAGATGAAAAAAAAAAAACAACTTTTTTATTGATAGTATTTTATTTCAAAGTAAACTAAATAAAATTTGCAAACATGACGCACTTAATCTACGTGTTAGAAAATAAAATTATTTTTACCAAGTTTTGCCTTATTCCTAAGTTGGATTTTTTATAATGTCAAAAGTTTTGTTTTTTCGATGTGATGAGATACTAATTAAAAAAAATAGTTTAGTCACAGTTTTAATTAGAAATAACTCGTGGCTTCCAGTGAATTCGTCATTAGTTAAATAGCCCTTTAAAACACTACCAGTAAACTAGTTACAAACTCTCAATATCAATTTAGAAGTTGTCGCATTTGTTTGTAATAACTAGAGCAAATAACAATATTTTTACAATTTTCAATACATCATCACTTGATCTACTTAATTTACCCTTAGATTTAAAATCAATAAAAAGTTAATGTGTTCTAAGATCAGCATCATTGGCATGGAGTACAGAACTCGGTGAGTTCTTGCCCACTTTAAGCGCCTGCAAATCCACGGATACACCAGTAACGCACAGCTGTGTGCGACCGGAAAACACAACATGTGGCTTATGGGCAGTGCGCATTCCAGTAGTATAGTTCGTTGCATATAACAAACAGGCAGTGTTTTTCATTTTCTGTTTTGTATCCCTGATGGAAGTAGGTAGGTTTTAATGGGAAATAAATTTTTTAGATACTTCCACATTAAATTTATTATATGTTTATTCTATTTTACTCGTATGGTTTTTTCTGTAAACAATGTCAAACTGATGATGCCTTAACCAGCGAAAGCCCTTTTTTAATAAATTTAATGTGGAAGTATCTCAAAAATGTATTTTCCATTAAAACAGGCAGTGTTCGATATTATTGCTTAGTGTGTGTTACTAACTGTCATAGCACTAACTTGCATCTTATATGCACATTTTATATAGGCGTAATCATCATCAAGTTATGATAATATATTTTACCACACTTCTTGGTTACGAAACACGTTAAAACTTCCGTACCACTTACATATGCCAAATTCCTTCCCGAAGGAAATCTATTGAACAAATACCATTTCTGGGTTATTTCCCTCATCCTTATGAGGTTAAGTAGTAGATGGGTCTTTATAATACTAACTTCGCCTCTAATAAAGAAATTTTTTTATATCATATCATCCTTTAATAATATGGTATCCTTTGGGAGAGTCGGTGGGTTCACGGTTTTTTTGGACCTGAGTCCGAGGGCGCAGGTTTAAATCCGATTTATAACTTAACTACTGTTTGCCAGTACCGTCTATCGTGTACCGACTCTCTCTCTCTCTCTTGCTCAGCAAAAATATTCCTGCACACACCAGTAGCCCATGGGGACGGCAAAATATGATTAAGAAGAAGATTTGTATCATCCAAAAAAACTTTGTTTACTCCAACTATCACGTGTAAATAATTTAGACGTATATACTTGCATATAACGTATATATTAGACATTTAAGTACAAAAACAATATACTTACATTTTCGGCGTGACCCATACTACATGGCAAACATCAAGGGATGGAATCGTATTAAGCGACAGGGAAATGAGACTGGGGAAATCAGTGCTTTCTTGTTCGGTCTTGCCAATTCTAATGAATCTTAAATTAGATTTTAGTGTGTGCAAACTACAAAAGAGACATGTGCAGATAGCAGATAGTTTGGTTACTAGTTTTCTGTAACTATAATAAAGTACATGTACAGTAAACAAGTATGTGCTACTAAATGTAATGATATATCTTGACCTATCCTGAAAATAACCAGTTATAAATCACCAACCTTCTGGGCTGTATATTTAACTGTTTGCATTGAATGTGAAGAAAATAAAGTTATACGCTTTACAGAAACTATTTGTATTTTATATTTTAGAACAATGTACTTTCTGCTAGTAGATTTTTTTATATTCGTACGTTATTTTAAAACCAGTCTTATGTACTTGACAAGCAGAAATAAATATATCAATATGCTAGCTATAAAAGTTTTAATATAACGTGTAATGTAGTAATTAAAAACAAAACACGTATAAACATTCTGCATTCTTACACTCAGTTAGCTTACTCCAACTTTTTTTAGTTTGCTACGTCCATCCGTTGAAGAGGTTTTTAATAACCTCTGTAAATGTTGCACAATATATACGTTATTTCAAATATTCTTATTTAAAACACTTAATTTAAGTGGTCATAATTGTTTAAATTACCAGGTTACAAATTAAACTTACCATGATTTACTACAGTGTCAATGTAATGTATTTAAATAACTAATAAAGATATCAATGGGGATCCCTGAGGATCTCCACGAAAAACTGTTTGCCACTGTAATATGACAGTCACAACAGTCAGTGTTGAATTTCAGTTTATTTTCACCGCCATAGAGAAATGTTAGTAATTCCCAGATTTTAAAATTTACTTTGAAGTATATTCTGTAAATTTAAATTGATATACATTTATATTCCGTATTATGATGACAGTTGTAATAGGTCAATTTGGTAAACAGTATCTAATGAAATAAAATCGGTAAACAAATTAAATACGTAGAATGGTTTAAAAAAGAGGATGTTTTGATATGGTTAAATATCAACTGACAAATAAATGTAAAGGTGCAGTCAATATCACCAATAAAGCCAAAGGCATGTAATTAGCAGCAGCTGTATTTACAGACCCAACGACATGAATTACGCTTGAAGCCAATTACGTTTCTGTGCCGACAGGTGTCAAGTAATTATCCAAGTCAAAGGAGGCGCGAACAAAGCGAGCTGAGCTTCTCTTAGTCTCAATACACTGTGGTTGATCATTGCTGGTTATCGATAAAATTACTTCTTGCATATTACTCTCTACAATCATTAATTCTTTTCTCGTATAATTTATGCTTTGCGAAACTCTGAATCTTTAAACCTGGTTTAAATACTCGTACTTCTATTGTTGAACAATATTTATTGAAAATAAAAAATGAAAAATTATCATTATTCATTATTACTTTATTTATAATTTTAACTATTTAATATTAGTTACTTAATATTATTATTTACTTTCTTATAATAAATTATTATTTAATAATTTAAAATTTATTTAAAATTTTCAGATTTATAGAAAAACTTTCAGACCACTTACTTTAAACGTTATTCTTAAATCAATTATGAACTTTAAGGTTTTTCTTAATCTTTTTAGTTAAAGGATACAAATAATAAAAGTCGATCTAAATTAGTTATTAACAAATTTTTAACATCTTCCTCATTTATTCCGACAGGGGAAGATGTGTTTTATCCCGTGTACAAGTGCCTGTTGTGTCTGTAATTTATTTATTTATCTTGTTACTTATAGTATTAACTTATTAGTTTTTAGTTACTCTGACTGTCATTATTGATCGTACGTGTTTATAAATTGACTTTTTAAATTATAATTTAATGTATTTTTATTTTATTTTGTCATTTTATTTTATTTTTAAATAACTGTATACAAGACAAAATTGTATTATTAATATTTATCTTTCGCTAGTTTATTATTTATGTGTTGTAATTTCTAGCCTAGGCCTATTTATTAGTATTTTTAAGGTAATATAGGTATAAAAAATGCCTGTTACGAGGTCAAGTGGTAATTTGCTTCAGGTTTTAGATGGACTGGATCATCTAGATCAACATGTCATAGACTTAGCAGCTAGATTATTTACCGAACTGCGATCCTGTGTGGCTACCTATGGTGATGAGACTGTGGAGAAACTGGTACCTTCATGTGACCTCTTTGATGGGTGTTCTCAATAGGTCTTAAAGAAAATAGTGATCTGAAACATCATATTAAGTCCCTTCAAGACGACCTTACTTCAGCCGAGCATCGATGTTTAACCCTTGACAACAGCTTTAAAGGGAAGTCCGTCCAAATTTTCGAGATGGAGGACAACTACGAAGCTGAGATTAAGAAGCTGAAGGACGAACTCAGCACGTGCAAGGCAGACAACACTCGCCTGCAGGAAACTGTGGACAGAGGAGTTGAGGCTGAGGTGACAAGGATGCTCGCTGAAAGTCAGGAGAAGATCGACACTCTCACATCTGAGCGTAGAGGTCTCCTGACAACGCTCGAGGTTCTGGAGGCGGACATCAAGTGCCTGTGAGCCGAGCTGCGGTCTGCAGAAACCCGGGCCAAACAGAGACGGTCATCCTTCGCTGACACGACACTTATACAGAGTCCAAACTAGGCTGAGTCGACATCTGTGCCAAGCTGTAGTAAGCAACTAGTACCTGTGACGGTGACACAGCCTGTGCCCGCCCCACCTGTGCAGGATATCCCTCAACAAGGAAATGGCGTTAGGGAGTTTAGCAACGACTTGCTCATCGGAGGTTCCCATCTGAGACATTCTAGTGTTAAGTGTTGGAACAAAGGGGCTTTTGTGGAATGTTGTCCGGGGGGCGGAATTTTAGATGTAAGGAATGTTTTGTTAAGTTGTGTAGGTTTTAGTTTGTCCGTAATATATTTGCACGTTGTTTGTAACAATCTCAGGCGAGGTTATCGGGGAGGCCCTCGTTACAACGGTGGTCATGGGAAGCGTGGAGCTCTACATAACATGGCCGAGCTTCTTTACACAGCCAGGACACAGTTTCCCGATGCGAAAATAGTTCTAAACAGTGTGTTGCCCAGACGAGACATTGGCTACAAGGCTGTGAATGACTTCAACTCCCAATTGGAGTTGTTGTATGGCAAATTTGACGTTCTTTTCGTCGAGGCAAACACACTTGTTTCGAAAAATATCTCGCCAAGGATAGCGTTCATTTCAATAAAAGGGGAGTCTCTCGTCTCAGCTCTCTGTTTGAAGACAATGTGTACTTGGCTCGTTTGAGTGTAGCCCTACTCTCTTCTGATCACGAGAGCCAAGGTGAACCTGCTATTGCTGCTGGCTCGGGGTCTGAGGTCGGGGGGGGGGGGATATTCCTGGCGATCAGGAACCTCGTGAAAGTCCGAGTATTTCCCGGGCCTCAGGAAACTAGTCAGTAGGGGGGCAGCAAGTGTCTTAGAGTTGCTCACCTGAACATGAGATCATTGAATACGGACTTTGAAGAAATGTGTTCGTTGGTGATTGACTTTGAATTTGATGCTTTTGGTGTTTCGGAAACCTGGCTTCACCCGTCTACCGCATCTGACAGCTATACCATACCAGGATATGTCATGATCCGAAGTAAACGTTCATGATAATCTTGAAAACGTGGGGAAACAAGGAGGAGGAGTCGCCCTCTATCTAAAGGAAGGAATCGCTCACGAACCACGTCATCTGTCAAGAAATGTTGATCCTGGTATTGAGTATGTTTGTGTTGTTCTAAAGGTTAAGGGTGTTAAGCTGGGATTGTGTTAGTTTACAGGCCATCCTACAATAGGCACTCTCATTTTGGGGAGCTTTACATTCCTTGTTTGTTGACCTTGCAGTCTAAGTAAATCACGTCATGTACGTTGGAGATACAAACATTGACATGCAAGCTAGCAATTCTCATGAGACAAACTATTTGCGTCGGCTCTTGAGGGAAAATAATGTTATTCAGATTATCAAGAACCCAACCAGTGTTACAGATAACACTGCTTCCTTGGTGGATCATATAATTGTGGATAAGGCTGCTAATATCAAGAGAAGCTGTGCTATGGATGTCTCAAAAATTACAGATTTTAGAGGTGTTGCAATTTCTGATCACAAGCTTGTTTTTTGTAGTATTGGCCTTGAAAAGGAAAAGAATAATCAAGAATCCATTACTTACAGGGATTTTTCTAGATTTGACCCTGATTTAGCTGTTACTCGCATGTCACATATTAACTGGGATGAGGCTTATTCAATTAACGATGTGGATGAGGTGTAGAAATTCATCACAAGCCATATCAAGTATGTATATGATGAAATGGCCCCAGTAGTATGTAAACGGGTGACAAAGCAAAGAGCTCCGTGGAGAACTGACCAAATAAAGCAACTATCCAATCAAAAAACAAGTTAAAGAAGATTTACAGTGCAATTGGTGACCTTAAAGACTGGAAAAACTATTCACATACAAGAAACAGACTGATCGGTTTGATAAGGAAGGCGAAAAAACGTTTTTTTGGCACAGAATATTTCTGAAAATACCTCTACCAAAGAGTTTTGGAATTGCCTTAAAAGAGGCATTGTTATTAAGAAAGGTAAATCATCAAACATTCCATTTAACATTGAAATTGAAGAAGCTAATATATATTTTGCTGATATGGAATGGAAATGTTGATGATGAATTGTTGAGGTTTTACAAATCAAACTCTTTGAAAGAAAATGATGACAAATTTAGGTTTATTAGGGTGTCCGAAGACGAGGTTATGTTTGCTATGAATAGCACCAAATCAGATACTGTAGGCTACGACCAAATATCAATTAAAATGATAAAAGCAGCTAGCTTCTATGCCCTAAAAAGCATGACCCATTTAGTAAATTTGAGTTTGGCCACTCAAAGCTTCCCTACCAATTGGAAAATGAGTATTGTACACCCTTTACCGAAGGTCACACCCCCATCTACTGTGCAGAATTTAAGACCAATTTCTGTTTTGCCTGCAATGTCTAAAATAATTGAAAAAAATGTTATCAAACAGATGAATCAGTTCATAATATCAGAGAATATTATGCCAAAACTTCAGTCTGGTTTTCGCCAAAATCACAGCACAGGTACAGCTTTGGTCAATTTGTTTGAGGATTTATTTAGAGCTAAAGATAGAGGAAAATATCGTTCTTTGGTTCTTTTGGATTATTCACAAGCCTTCGTCTCTATAAACTATGAATTATTGATTGCAAAATTGAATTATTATGGGTTTGATCAAGGCGTTCGAAATTGGTTGAAATCTTATCTCCAAGAACGACTGCAGGTAACAAAATTGGGAAATGAGTTTTCCAGTCCCCTTTTCAGACTGCGAGGCGTGCCTCAAGGTAGTTGCTTGGGCCTAATATTGTTTAACTTGTACACGTCTGATCTGCCGAGGTGTGGAAAACTCTGCACAGCTCACCTTTACGCAGACGACTGCCAGTTGCATTTGTCCTACGATAATGAAGCAGCAAACACAGCTATCCTACAAATAAATTCTGATCTGCTGAATATCTCTAACTGGTCTAAAGTTAATCATAGGCAAATGTAACGTGCTTCACACAGGTCCAAAAGCTCTGATGCAGACCCTCAGTGAACGTGGTGTGAGTGTTGTGCTCGGCGGCGAGAGGTTGACAGTGAAAGATAGTGTTAAAACTCTCGGCGTTGTGCTTGACAGCAATCTCACCTTCTCTGAGCACGTAACATTTAGTGTTCAGCGGGCTGTAGGTCGTTTGAAAGGGCTGCACAGATACCGAGCACTACTGCCAGAGTTTGCCAAGATGCAGATCATGCAGACAATGGTGTTATCTGTATTTAACTACTGCTATCCTGCATACGGAAATAGTATTACAAAGGAGGACGCTGGCAGAATTCAAAGGCTGCAAAATTCTGCCATAAGATTTATCTTCAGCCTCAGTAAATTTGATCACGTGTCCCCTTCTCGAAAAGATGCTAATATCATCGCAATGCAGGACGTGTGCAGAATGATGACCTGCTGCATTGTCCACAAGGCACTAACAACCGGGGAGCCCGAGTATCTCAGCGAGAGACTCCTTCGTCGGGAGGATGTGTCTGAGCGGAGCACACGGCAACGTAGATTGCTCCACTTCCCTAAAGTACGCCTTGAGGTTGGGCGAAAAGGTTTTGATTATTTCGGTCCGACCATGTTCAACGGCATCCCTGGTAACCTCAAACAAATTAGATCTGTTCTTAATTTCAAAATTAAACTTAAGGAACATTTTAGCCATAGGTAGTTAGCCATAGGATTGTTTGTGTAAATTTTTATGTTGTGTTGTGATATTTAAGTATTAATTTATTATGTATTTGTATATTTATGTATTTGTTTGCCCTGAGTTGATTTGAAAAACTATTTGTAAAATTGAAATAGGCTCGTGTAATAAAGGCATTTTTGTTTATTTATTCATTTACAAAGGGAATAAATTATTAAAATCGAAAATATGCCAATGTTAAATTAAATCGTGGGGTCATTTTGGTATTTAAATTTCAAAACTAGGGTGTTAAACTCAAAGCCAGTTAGCTTATTTTACAATTAGGTGATATTGATATGATACACAAAATTATATTTTAGCAAATATATAAAGCTTAATTGGTCTCTCCGGATCGTGGCAATATACACCAAAATGATTTGTTGAATCCTAAATCATATGAATATAACTTTTAATATAATTAAACGCATTGTAATTATTATTATAATATAAGAGCTCTTAACATCTTTAAAGAGTTTAACTTTACTAAAGTTTATTGATTCAAAAACTATATAATAGAGCCTCGTTTTAACACAATATATGTTACAAATCGTTTAAATAGTTTATTGCAAATTGGTTTTTAGTGTGAAAAGCTAAGAAAAATATGACCTCATATATTAAACTCTATAACCTCACATTTAATCCTCCTGGCCCCCATATTTTGGTACTCTCATAACGCGTCTAGAATAAGTTCTTACTAAAATAACATTTTTCTATCGATTTCAAGAAAAAACTGTAGTGTGTTTTGAAAATATAAATTCCCTGCCGACTCCTGGTCTGTATGTGTTATGATAAAAAAGCAATGTAGTAACTGATTCAACGAATTAAATAAAATTTTTAAAGCACACTGATAAAGTACAGATGAAAAGTTAGATACATTTATAATTATTGGACAATAAATTATATAAAGAATTGTATCTCGATTTAATATAAAAATGATAAAATCTAAATTATATACCAACTAATAAATATAGAAATTTAAATTTATATTTATTATATAAAACCCTCATGAAATGCCGTAACTTATATTTACAAAAACTGTCATATGTTCAACACATATTACTGTATTAAATTAAATATATACATATAGTACGATTCGTAGGTATTATATCAATTAATAGGGCTATGTGCTAAATATTAGTTTTCTCCATATTATTTATTTTAACCGATATAAATGGTTTTGCGGTCAGCTTTAGAATAGAGACTTGCAAAGAGAAGTCAGAAGCTATTAACCGAGCGGTTACACCATGGCAGCAGAACAATCTGGTCACGTCCCTGAGATAATCTTGTTGTGGCGGGAACTAATCAGCTGTTGTGGCGTTTAGGCGGGAATTATGTTTGAACAGGTGTTAGTCCTTGTACAAGAACCCACCGCGTAGTTGAAACGTTCCACAGTGTACACACATATGTATTTTTCGTAAAGAGAATGTGATTGGATAGTTTCCATCACAACCGTATAATATATTCATTGATATATTATAATTAATATGTCATTACAGATAATAAAATAAAGCTTGAATTAAAAAGTTTAATCAGTTATCAAATTAGTTTAACTGCAATTTAAATCACTGAACATGGATGACCGTGCTTATTTCAGTATAGTATTATAAATATTTAGTAACTAGTCTAACTTACCTGATGTAATACACTTGTTTGTAAACATTTCAAAACTATTTTAAAATACCTTAGGTATTTATATTACGATGTGGTAGTTCCATAAATACTCTGAGATAACTGGAGCATTATATGATATGATCAAATACTAACAGCCTTATATAAACTAATAAACAAATTAATTCTCCAAACGCTGGTTGGTTAGTTACTCATGTAACAGGTTTTTAATGAAACACAACATTCCATAACAAACATTCATGTATAGGTACATATTTATATGTATATATGTGGTTTCAAAAATGTGGTTGATAAACGTATTTATAAGGTTAATATAAATGTCACTATTATATTCTTTTTGTTTTGGAACATAAAAATAAAGCAAACACGTAGTTTATTGTGTAATCTATTCAGTTTGTATTAAGATATCAATATTGTTATTGCCCAAAGAATCAACATCTCAATTGGATCCCTTAGGAAATAAAAACGAAAAAATGAGTATAGAAGGGCCCACAAATTGTATATAATAAGTTATCGCTCAGACGGAGACGGGCTGCCCTTTGAATCTTTCATCCCTAATAGGAGATTTAGATTTGAAAATCCATCGATTCTTTTTCTTGGCAAGATTTATCGCCAAACGGGCAGATGGAAAAACAGACAGACAGATGGACTATACCTTGCCCTTTCGGCCCTAAAATCAATAGGGTACTTTCTGGGTCCAAGAGAAACCTGTATAAAAATTTTCAAGTGCCTAGGTTATATCTTATATCAGGAATTATCGCAAAAACGGATAAAAACACGATTTCAAGAAAGCCGTGTCGTATTTGTAATAAGTAAAGAGGTCCTTTCTCAAGAAGCAAATTCTCTCACATATCTAGATTATTTCTTGTAATATTCCTTAATTCTCACATTGCTTATTTATAAACGGCTTGTTACAATCTAGCAGAACCCACGGACACACTGGCACTAGCTTAATTGTTGAGACATTTCAATGTTATAAACACCCACGGTTTCTAGCATTGGCTGGTAGTTGCATGTAATAAGAATGTACGATTCTTTTTTACGTATTATTACGAACATTTTAGTTTTATTCGTAATTTATTGTAAATTACATATTAAAATTTGTGAAATAAAAAACAACCGACCTACTTGTACTTAGGTGAAGAAACTAAAATGTAGCAAACAAGTAATTTTAATCTTATGCCACTACATTTTTGAAGGCAGCGCCTAATTTTGTGTATTCTTCCCCGCAATTTTGAAATAAAGTTGAAGAATTTCAGGGACGACAATGAAACTGTTGGAGAGTGCACTTATTAGATATATTACTTTTAGGAAAACTTGCTGATTCTTAGCGAGGCATCTAATCAAGGCTAACAACCTAGCTATTATACGGCTAATATACGGTAATAGCTAGAAAAGTATATCTCTGCAACATATTCCATCTTGTTGTCTTCGTCATGTTTAATAGGTATCTTCGAGGAACCGTATTACAAATAGACATTTTCCCCACTGGATAAGCTATATGTATTATGATAGTGGTATTTTCTGCACCCTCTCCTATTTTTCTGTTAAAGGACACATTTCCCATTTATTCCTGTATAAATTTCACTATGAAGATTAATACGTACGAACGAATTGTATTAATTATTGTTCGTGTTCCAAAATGTAAGAGACAAACTGTTGTCAGTTATATTTTCATTCCCATAACGTTACAGAAACATATAAAATCTTGGGAGGAAATGTTTTTAAATTCCTTTAAAACATGATGTTATTCAAGTGAAAAGTTTTATTAAACACTTGAGGTTGAAAGTGATCATTGGGTATAAAATTGATCCCTTTACTGTTTCTTTTATTGTAGTTAGAAAAAAATAACAGCTAATTTGGTAAACGAAAACTAATCGTATAAAACTTTTGACCAATATATCAACATATTTTCCATCAATATCACAACATATAGTATCTTTACTTTCCTATCCCTTCCAAAAATATATCACAGTGGAACTTGAAATTTAAAATTTAAGTATAGTGAAACATCATTTGTTAGTATTCATCTATGTTATTCTGTGAATAAGGAAGAATATAATGATTATAATTGTATAATGACAATAAACTGCACAATTACATCCTAAGCAGTCCAGTAGGTTTCTATGATTACATTTCTGGAGTATGCGTTTAGTTATTGCGGTGCAGCCATTGCAAGCTGAGTAATTACTACAACTCAGTATAGTATATCATGTGTGTTATCTGTAACGCTTCTTGTTACACAAAGAAAACAATGCAACTTGGGCGTGTTTGCGGTGTTGTGCTGCATTGTACAAAATATGTTATTTTGGCATCCACTGTAGCCAAATTATAATTCCTCTTATTTCTCACTAGTTGTAATTAAATTTTTTTCAATGCTTAGCCTATATTTAAGAAATATATCTTTTACAAAATATAAAGGTATTAAAAGACGTACACGTGACTCAGAAGGGTTTTCTTAAAATCATATCGTCGTTCGACCGTATATATGATGTATTTTGATAAAAATATGATTTTAAACTTTAACCTTGGTAAATGAGTTCTTCGTGGTATAAGAAAGAAGCTAGTTGATTTTAAGGTCAAGAGGCAGTCCATCAGTCTATCTAGACGTCTATGTATGGAATAGACGGATACTGCTCCTGGAAACCTCAAACCTGGTACACATTTTCTTCTTGGCCCAATAAATCGCTCTTCTTATTTCAGGATCTAAAATTCTTTCCGTCTCTCTCCCACCTACTTTCTTGCGTTAGCTCGTGTCCTTGGATATCTCGTTATTTTGGTTTATAGCTATATTCAATTGCAACTAATTTGTCTTCATACTGAGCTATTTATTACCCTTGACAAAACAAACGGTAAACGCCACTATCGAATACTATGCGCTTAGCAGACTTAAAATTTGCGTTTATGTAAATGAGGATAAGGTATTAAAAATCACTATACGCACAACTAGTCCGTGTAACTAGTTTGAAAATTTTTCATGGTTGATAAACTTAATATTTGATTCAAAGAATATAATGACCAATGATAATGCTCTATATATATATACACCTGAAATTTACAAAGTTTTACTATAAACTATCAATTGAACCTACGGAAAAATTTTTTTTTATTAACTCCATAATTATACGTGTATAATGAAAGGCTTTCTGGTTGAATCATGGCCTGCCTGCCCATACATAATGGTAAGACAGCGTCACAAGGCTCCTGTGGTTAGTTCTATTTTTCATTATAGTTCTATATCTCATTCGTATTTCAAATTCCACACTGTTGATAAAGTCTTAATGCTTTCATCTTTGTTAAATGTTCGTTTTTACAATGAAAGGGTTAGGACGGTATCATGATTCATCATTCAGAGGCAGAAGGACTACGTAATACGAATGTTAGTATTGAGTTTTACTATATCACTGATCAATATGTCAGTAATAATTATCTCTATAATGATTCCTTGTTTTAATATATTTTTTGATTGCTCATAACAAATTGAAACTCATAGTTTGAAATAATTCAAACAAACATGTTGGTAATTTAAAATAATTTTAGTCTTGCTGAAAAATAAGCAAAGTAGCTCTACTTTGACTTTGTTAATAACGAGCATGAACAATAAATAAATAGTCTCCGGTGGTTTCCCTTTTGCCAGTTTAAAATCTAAAACAATATTTAGGTGATGTTATTTCAATAATTATGGAAATATAAATATTTTTATTTTTTAAGCGTAGCTAAATTTAGACCATGTGAGAAACAATATAATAATGAAAGAAAATAAAGGCCACGAAAGAGGCCCCAGAGGATCACGTCCTTTCAGCTGAGGTTACGAATATAAACAGCACTCATGGCCCCGAACTTTATCGTCCCTCGGGACCATTTACTCCTGAGTTAGACCGCTTGTACAACATTCAGGACATTATTGCTGTTGCCTCCTGTGAATTGTATTTTACAAAAATTTTTGTATCACTTATACTCTGATAACGTAATTTTTAATAAAATACTGTATTTTTCTCTTAATAGTAGTTACTCAGTTGAAAGACTGTCAGCGGAAATCAAAAAGTGCCTGATGTTTAGACCAGCGAAAATTGAGCCCCTCACACTATTTTAATACTTAATCTCTTTCTTTTAATTTTATTGGCTGAACACTTACTGCTATCCCTCATTCAATCATATTCCTTTCTATCATCAGGAAAAAAGTAATGTCTCAAAAACATTCCAACGTAGAAAGTATTACATTTTGTGGTTCTTATTAAAAAAAACTCACATAAAAGAAAATATATTCAAACCACAAAAGCTCCCAGGAATTCTGTCAATTTACGGGCACCATTTGTTTTAATGCGATAACAGCGTGACCCGGCAGGCTTATATGCTGTCCCCAATTTATTTTACTGTAGAGTATTGTTACATATTGTAAACAACTTTTATACCGTCAATATTTCATTACTGCTAGTTTATTGGACGTAAAACATGAAAATATAAGGGCTGAATAAATTCAAAAAGTACTACATAAAATGAAACCTGTATTTTAAATTAGTTCTGTTTCCATGATTAGTTATCATTAACAAATATTATCGTAAAGTGCACTGAACATGCATTTGATCTATATACATCGCATATGGTCAAGGAATCATTACATTATATTTCAAAATATTGTATGTCTGATTAAAACATACAAATGTTATTTGACACATTGAACTGTGAAAGCAAATGAAATTTGCTACAATTTATTATAAGATATCGCCGTAACCAAATAAAACAAAAACAAAAAGGTTATAATATGAAAAAAAGAAGTTATGTCAGAAAAATAACGGTATTTTTATCCGTGCGTGGTAAGATAATAAATGGCTTTTTATGGCCTTTCCCGTCTCATGATCTCTTATTAAATACTATACATCAATACCAAATACTGAAGTGAATAATACATCAGTTGATATCAAGCTTATTATCATTGCTGGACAGTAAGGTAAGTAACAATTTTTCAGTTCAATTTACCTCTACGTATACGCGTATTGTTATTTTTTCTTGTATATCTCGAAGGATCTGGTATTTTGGTCAGAAAGTAAAAATATAGGCGATGAGCCACACTTTCCTCAATGCCGTAGACATGTTCAGATACAAAATTTTAGGACGCATTAAAATATAAATTAATTATTCTTGGAAGATGATAGAAGACAATATGTTACGAGTCTTAGCTGTCAGAATTTAATCGTAAATACTCTCTGCAGTATAATAAATCTTAGTATTTTCCGTACCTTGTCAAATCACATTAACCTATAGATTTTCAACAATAAGTGTTCTTTTACTAATGTTTTCAATGACATTCCTTAAAATACGTACCTCTGTATAAAGCTGGTTACCGTGAGTGGTTAAATTTAAATAAAAAACTGCGTTTAAACATTCTATTTTGAGATTTATACGTAATACATCAATCAACTCACTAAATATTTGAACAAATACAGCAATAATGAACAATCGCATAAACGCCAATTCAAAAAAGGTTTTCTTTTCAAAAAATATCCGAATTATTTTTTACACGTACCTCACCACATCAACCTGTATAATAGTTTATAACTCGATTAATATGACTTCCTGCCATAAATAGCAGAAATTCGAATATTGCTTGCCTAGCGTGATCCGAGATGCACTGTTCCTATAGATCTTAAATACAAACAGAGTATTATAATCATTTTAAAAACTAAAAAATGTACTGTTATTGGTACGGATAACTTAGTTATTTGAATAAATCGACACGCAATAAAAAAAAACTAGCACACATAAATTTTACGGTCAGTTCCAAAATCAATACAAGTTCTTCCTTTGAATAAGAGGGCATTTGTAAGTCTCTCTCTGTAAGGACTTTTTTATTAAGAGTTATTGCACAGACAATGAGAGAAATATAGAGATCTGGGTTACACAGATAATTAGGAAATCAAATATTTTTTTGGAATGTTTAAAACAATTATGTGACCCTAAAAATCACGCGAAAGGATATAAGTAATTTTTGAATTCATCTGTTCAAAATAAATAATTCGTATTTTTTGATAATTCTATGATTAGCACTGCTACACAACTACCGGAATAGTAAATACTAGTTCAGATTGCTGGCAATAAATTCCATCGAGGATGTAGAGGCTTCAGGTTTATTAATTTCATATCTTTGTCTTCTTGATGATCCTTATCAAAGAGAAATTTACTTTTACAAATAAAATTTGACAATAATAAAAATATTTGTTTTATCAAACAATCAAATTCATAAAACTATCACACCATGTCTTTGCTTCCTGGTTCAATGTATCCAACATTATTGGAACTTTCCTCGTAGAATACACAATATCTACAAGCAAAAAGTTCCTCTTGATAGATAGTTCAGTTTTTTTAATTGCTTACAATAACTGAAGGTTTTATATAATTATATATCCTATTATATATACAGCCGCATGTGAAACTGACTGACTGACTGACTCACTGATATATAGATACAAATTCTAACATACTTCTAGAAGTGCTAGAAACGTGAAATTTTTCATGAAGGTACCTTTCACAATATGACCCGGAGGAAAAGTCTGAAAACCGGACTTTTTTACTTTTACACCCCTCAAAAAAAATCGAGAAAATTGTACAAAATTCGTGCATTTTTCACCCTTGCAGGCCTTTTTTGTAAGCCCGATAGCGGGCGAACAGTTGGAGCTAGCTCGGATCTGACGAAAAATTCATAGTCAGGAATGAAGTGAACTACAAAAAAGGTCCAGTGACTTTTTGCTCTATCTTCCATGGTTAAGCGACAAAACGCTTGAACATTTGACTTTCCAGAGATTTTTTCGCTTAAAATAAAGTTTCGATCTCGATAGCGGCCGAACGGTAGGTTGTAGCTCAAATCTGATTGACCCACCAAATTAGCAAATTTTGCGATCTACAGAAAAGGTCTTGTAACATTTTGCTCTATCTCCATTAGTTTGGTCGAAAAACGTGATTATGTGAAATTTTTTTGTAATTTTCACGTGAAAACTTTGTTTTTGGGGTCGATAGCGGCGAAAAAATTGGTCGGAGGTCAAAATAAAACGAAGGTTAGATTTAGGAAATAATATGATCTACAAAAAAGGTCTAATGACTTTTTACTATATCTCCTTTAGTTTGACCGCAAAACGCGATTAAGTGAAAATATTTGGAAATTTTCGCCTACAAATTTACATTCCGGGCTTGATAGCGGCTAAACGGTTGGTCGTAGCTCAAATCAGATTTTCATGGGGATTTAGAAAATCACGTGATCTACAAAAAACGTTCAGTAACATTTTGCCCTATCCTCAACGGTTTGGCCGCATAACGCGTTTTAAAGTTTTGATTTTTTGAGTTTTACGTGAGATTTTGTTTTCTGGGCTCTATTTCAGACAAAAAATTAGTTCTAGCCCAGAGTAAAAATTTGATTTTAATACAAAATAATGCGATCTACACAAAAGGTCCAGTGACCTTTTACTCTATCTTCCATGATTTAGCCGTAAAAACGTAATTATATTGTAAATTTCACTTAAAAACTTACTTTTCGTGCTCGATAGTGGCCGAACTGATGGTCCTAGCTTAAATGTAAAACTTTTTGTAAGTAGCTATTCATAGGATCTAAAAAAAAGGTCCAGTAGCTTTCTGTCGTTTATCTTTCCGTAAGCGTGATAAATGCTATAAATGGCTAATTCTTTGTCGTCAATTTTAGGTGTTTTAAATTTTGCAACTATAATTAGTGCGATTCATGCTGGTTCCAGATTGGACTTGTATTACTCCGTTAACGAGTGACTATAACCCCCCCCTTCCACATCGGGAGTTGGCTGAGCGTTAGTGAAGCTTCAATAGTAGATAGGGACAGAGTGCTTTTTAAAAGGAAATAGTGATTCCTTATCAACATTCTGGTATGGAATGAAAATTTCCGAAGTAATATAAACCCCCTCATCAACGTTTTATTTTGATAAAAATTACTGTACACATATTCTCGTAGCACAGACACACATTTTACAGAAAAGTACCACGCGTTCTAATAACTCCCGATAACATTAACCCCCCTCCGGGAATTTCCTGGTTGATGCACTCCTGATTAAAACAAACCCCCTGATCAACTTAATAATCTAATAAAGGCAGTTTTAAATTTATTTACACTAAATCTGTTTACACAACAGCTGACCGGTGCAGACTTTTATCCCAAGCGTTGTACCGACTAAACCATAGGTCGTAGATCAAATCCGAGGTCACAATTGAAACACAAAATTAAATTTCCGACAAGAAAGGTCCAGTCACTTTTTGTCGTATCTCTAACGGTTTAAGCCACAAAATGGCCTTAGAGTCAAAACTATGATTAAAACTGGAAAATTTAATAAAATAGGTCTAATACTATTCCGAATTCCGCTTATCCCCGAATTTGGCCAACACCCCAAAAAGGGGCCTGGGGTGTGTCATTAACCCCCGGTAACATTACCCCCCCGGAATTTCCGGGTATGATCAGATAACCTCCTGAGTACATTAAACCCCTTGATGTGTTAACCCCCCCCCTGGTAACATTATACCCCCCTGGGAATTTCCTGGCAGACCACATGTCCAAATTTTTACAAATCACTAAATCTCTTAACCCCCCTTGGGAAGTTCCTGGTATGACGAGATCACCCCCTGATGTCTTAACCCCCCGGTAACGCTAAAACCCCCCCTGGGAATTTCCTGGCATTACATAATGTCCAATTTGACCTATCACCAAATCATTCTTATTCCCGAATTTGGCTAACACCCAAAAGGGAGCCTGGGGGCGTAGCCCCCAGCGAGCCGAAGGCGAGTATATATATATATACATATATATAAATATATATATATACATATATGTATATATTGTTGTTTAAATCCATAGTAACAAAACTACTCAGTTTATGTTTAATGTGATTTATTTAAAACCGTATATTTTAGTGACCTCATATAGATATTGGAAAAAATGAAGATAGATCTGATTTGTGAAAAGATTCAGAAAGATTAGTTTTCTCTAATGTCTCAAAATTAGTACTTAAAGAGTGTTATTCTTATTATTTCTGTTGTTCTATATGCGTAAAACTTTACAGTTACTGGCGTTAACATAGGTTGTAGTTAAGTGGACTGTGTTCCAAAACGTTCACACTGACACCTTAAACTTATGGCCAGTAGTTACTTATGAATAATAATTTAATCTTGAAGATAAATTAGAAATAAAAAATAAAAGAAACAATAAATAAAAAGAGGTCAGATTTTATTGAGGCTACGTGAGAGCCAATACAGTGATGGAGGGTACAAGTACAGTCAGGTTATGAGAGGTCCCCGAGGGTTAGGCCCGTAAACTGAGGGCGGGACTTTAGTCTTCCTCAGGGAATATTACTCCAGTGTCAGCCCTCTCGGGTGCATTGTAAACATTAAACATGCCCGCTTCCTATAAACCTGTGGAATATAGCTACTAACTACTTTCTTGTAATAGAAACCTGTTCGATCCCACTGGATGAATGACATATATGTTTACTAAGTGATATAAAAATTAAATTTTTCTATATTTAAGAATTGTGGTCAAGAGAAGACTTTATTAATCTCCTCTTCGTGTTAGTGTACAGTGAGCCTTAATAAGGCCAATAAGAGGTGTTAATGCCACCTTTTCACTGTCCAAGAGATGACTCTCAGCACCCATTCCATATTGCTGCTATGGGCCTGAAAGTGATATGAGCTTGTATTTTGGAATCTAGGTTAGAATCACGTTTAAACTTTTGAAAAAAACTCTAAACTTTCTTATTTTTGCAATAAATTTTGGGTAAAAAGAGAGGATTTTAGTGTGATGAATGGTAAATTTCAGATGCGAATTGAAGATACAAACAGAGCCCGATTTGCGCAGTGGATTGAGTCCCAATTAGGCCGTTACAAACTCATCGTGTATCAAAAGCTCACCAGAATCATTCAACAGCCCACACATCGAATGATACCAATACAATCTCAATTGGCTCATCAAAAATTTCCCCAAGCGTATTATGAGGTCTTTGACAGATACTCATTACATTTGTTACTCCTATTACGTTTTTATTCAAATAAATTGCTCTAAGTGCACTATTAGGATTTACAAAGATATTTGTTTCTTGATTACACCTATTAAGTTATTAATGCAAATCCATTGCTCAAAGTGTATTATAAGGCCTTTGACAAATACATTACATTTGTTACTTTATTATTATTATTTCGTATTTTTAGGCCCTTTCACAGATATATTAAATTTGTTACTTTAATACTACTAGTACGTTTTTGAAGCAGTTTATTAACTATATCCTGGAAATTCTATGAATATCACACTCAGAGTTCTGAAACGCAGGATTTACATATACAACAAAATATATTTGTGGAAGAGTATTTTGGAAATAACTCGTTATAATTCGACTGAAATTAAACCCGTAATTAACCATAAAAAATTAAATGTGATTTTTATTGCCGTAAAATTATAAAATGCATGAATAAGTCAAAATTTTATTAACTAAAAGTTTGTCATACACACCACAGAAAATCTCATTCAAACATGCTATAAAATTAGCATAACTTACATACATAATATATTCATTAGCAAAGTATTCGCACTTCCTGCAACGGAGCCAAATCGTTTTAATTGGTCTCTCAATCATCTGCCAAACAGTCGTCTACAAAATAAACTGAATGTGACACAAAAAATCATGTCGACGAGTCTAAGAGTCATTTCAAGGTATAAGTCGCAAATGTTTAAAGACTTTCTAGCACGTATCTCTCAATTTCAACTGAGCATTAATGCGGATTGTTTTTTTTTTTTTTTGTTGATTAAATGCTCCCATGAATTTATTGCACAAGATCCCCACAACACCAGCATATGAGTAATATGGGAGTAAATCAAGACATAATACGCGCTCATCTGAACCTGAGTAGAGCTAGGTGACTTAAAAACATGAATGTCTGAAAATTTAATAAAATTAAATTGAACAAAAATTAGCTGTTCAGGATAAATTTTTTATTTGCTAATGAAATAGAGACGTATATTTAGTACACTGCATAACTCTTATGTGTATAAGTATTAACACTATGTCATTGACGTGATTCAGAAAGAATTGGACAGAGAATATATCCCACTGGCATTCCATAACTGGGTGAATTGGTTTTATACGATTTGTTTGAAATTGGAAATTTTGAAGTGGGTGGTTAAAAATTATTTGAGCTGCTAACATTTTAAACTTTCAATAATTACACTAATATAAAATGCCTGAAAGATGTATCTCAGAAATATTTAAGTAAAGTATTCTCTCAGTAATCTTTATACGATCAAATACATAGGAACGTAACTTGTAAATTGCTATTGTAAACTGATTCTTTCTCTACACTTACAAGAACTGTAAGGATTAAAAACCATAAATCACAAATTATTTCTAATTGCAACAAAGATACGAAAGTTATTTCTTTATTAAGAAAATCTTCCTTAAACAAGAAAATAAACTTATTGTAAAATGCATTAAATATTAAAATCCTGTTAATTGTTTACTTATGATATATATATATATATATATATATATATATATATATATATATATATATATATATATATATGTATATGTATATATATATAAATGTAAGTATATAAATGTATATACATGTGTATATATATACACATGCAATGTATACAGGGTGTTTGAAAAGTATGGGTACGGCTTAATATTTTAAAAACCATAGGAGATAACATCTATGAACTTTGTACAGTGTCATATGGTTATGTAAACTATTTTTCCTTGCTATTACCATGACATGCCAACCATGGGGGGACGGCCCACAGAGGAAAACATGGAAAGCTTAAATTGAAGCATGGGTCGAGTGATACCTCATTTGAAAGAGCTCCCTTAGTAGAGTTGAATGCCGCAAACCGCATCTCAAAAGGTTTATCCAATCAGAAATGGCGGCTTGTTTTAGGTACACATTGTGAAGTACATTATGCGCTGCCATTTCTGAATGGATCGTCGTATTCTGATGCGGTTGGCGGCGTTTCACTCTACTAACCAATGTGTTTTCACTGACTTTGTTTAATTAGCAAATTATGTCATAAATTTATAACACAATAAATAAAACACAATAAATATCGATGTTTTTTTTCTGATTGGATAACCTTTTGAGATGCGGTTTGCGGCATTCAACTCTACTAAGTGAGCTCTTTCAAATGAGGTATCACTTGACCCATGCTTCAATTTAAGCTTTCCATGTTTTCCTCTGTGGGCCGTCCCCCCATGGTTGGCATGTCATGGTAATAGCAAAGAAAAATAGTTTACATAGCCATATGACACTGTGCAAAGTTTATAGATGTTATCTCCTATGGTTTTTAAAATATTAAGCCGTACCCATACTTTTCAAACACCCTGTATATACAGGGTGATTCAAAACTAAACGGCAATCTCTCGTGAGCTTATTCTATAGCTAAAAACAAGTAAAAAACTCTGAAATCCGGGCGAAATCTTTCGCTAGGCGTAACTCGCTAACGAAGCGTTTCCGGGCATATGGTTATATGAACTTTTTTACTTGTTTTTAGCTATAGAATAAGCTCCCGAGAGATTGCCGTTTAGTTTTGAATCACCCTGTATATACATAGGTGTATCACTGTTTTTGCAGTTATTAATAATAGCTAAAACAAGTTGAAAACTGCTTTAACAAGAATAGTTATAAGAAATACTTTGAATTGTAAAAAATTAAAGTAACTTATCCATAAGTCCTTGTCTCGATCCTGGTCTTTATGGTATTACTCCTGGTGCAGATTTTCAATTTCATGCGTGTTGAACGACTTTGAACATTAAACTGAACAATGAAAGAATGTCTTGCCTCTTATCAAGCTTTTCCACTTGTTCCAGGTCGTGATTCTCTAACCTAATGTGGTGTGAGTTCAAGGAATCTTGTAAATAAAACTATTTTATGTATTGAGAACTTGTTTATTTATCTTCAAAGTAACACTTTTACGTTATAATATTTTTAAGTTCTAAAAGTTTGTTAAAGTTACTCAAGGACACAATAATTACGAAACAATATCACTATCAGAAGTATTACGTCCAAGATGTATGGATCTATCAAATATTACTATTACGGTCCTGTACAACCCATTTTGTTCACTATGTAAGGTAATAGCTCAATATCGTAAAAGTACAGTAAAATAGTGCAGATATAAAAGGAGCACAGCCCTCAGGGAACAATATAGGACAGAAGCTCCAGTACCTGCAATAAACGGGTTTACCGTGGGATCACCCGACACTGTATAGCTATTCTCTTACATACGATGCGGGTTTGGATAACCATGTATTAGCGAGTAGTTGTGGGTCTTACTTTGCATTGTTAACCGTGGTTATTTAAACTTGAAAAGATCGTCTAGTTAAAAGTATGTAGTATATTGATGGCGGGGTGTTCCTTGCGCAGGCTGTGAATTAAAAAACACTATTTGGTTTTTACTGACTTTATTTAAATTATTTGTAGAATTAAACTCTCGACAAATTTTAATGGACCTTTTTCTTTGATTATAGGCAATTTTAAAACACTAAAACTTCTGGTACAGGTTTTATACAGTTTTTTAGCTCATTTTACATAAAACATACTATTTAAACAAACTTAACTAACACACTAAATAATTTTGTGTCAGTTAATTTCACTGAGAGAGCTGAATTTCAGGTGAAATCTTTGATCCTGTATAACACGCTAACAAAGCACTTCAGAACCCAGTGTTATAAGAACTTTATTTCATTATTTTTATGTGCGGTATAAGTATGTGCAGTATGGGAGATTCCTCCTAAAAATCCGGTATAAACGAGGTGTACACAAAAGAAGTAATCGAATATGTTTAAAAATTACAGAAAAGTTTCACTAACTTAGAAAGAGTAACATGCAAGATGAGAAATATAAAAACCTCAAGTTTTATACTACGTACTACAAGTGCTCCTAGTGTTTATAAAGTTTAGATCCATAATTGTTTTAGCTAATTAAGGCTGAGTATTCATTGATACTCACGCTAATCATAATAAAGCACTGAATGAACTCTTAGCGTAGTTGGTTTTTTTTTATGTTTTTATGCTGTGTTTTGGTATGTTCTACAAATTGTTTATCATGCTTGGAATTTCGAATATTTTAGTGATTATGGATTTGTTAATTTTTCCAGCCAGTTAATGGGAAGTAATAAAAAATCCTGGAGAAGTTTACAAAAAAATCTAAGCAGTTGATGCTGTAAAGATTGTCTGAAAAGACTGCAGTGTTTGGTTTCAAACACTGTGTTAACAGCACTTTTAAGTTTACCAATCAATGGCATTTTAGACTGTCCAAATGTAAGAGGGTTTATGTAAAGATTAAACGTGAAAAAATCTCCGCTTGGTTATCCAGAAAAAGTTACAGTGCATGGATAACCCTACTTTAGTGAGTATGCAGGCTATAGTACACTGTTTCTTCCCGGAAAACCTTCATGAGACTCTGTTCCAGAGCCGAACCTGAAACAATCATTCTTAGCAATACTAAAAAGAATGATTTGAAAAAGTTCTCTGTTGTTTATGGAGAAAATTTGTATAATATATAAGATGTACAGTTTTTTAGGGTTTTAACGGAGCTACAGCACCCACAGCCGACACAAAAGAAAATGTGAGGTCGTCAGTTGTGTAAGGTAGATGACGACGATCCTATGTTCAATTTTAAGCCTCAAAAATGTTATATCATTTAATCTATATCTTACCTTCATGTAAAAGAAAATACTGTGTACCTATTTTAAATACCTTTAATACCTAGATTAATGGAAATCTGCCTTCACTGTTCTATCCACAATGTGGATTAGGTGCCGACCATTTAAAGAAACTACTGTAAAGTTTTACTTATTGGACTAAACACAAATTATTCTTTGTAATAAAAATAATGATTATGAGAATCACTCCAGGTGTGAATGTCAAAAATCTTTAACTCCAAATATATTTTCTAATTCACTAAAAGACAGTGTAAGTTTTCTAATCTATTGTGTAACAAAGAGATTCTATTATTATTTTTCTAATTTAAAAGTCGGTACTTTGATTCAAACCATGAGTAAGCAACGAAACAGTTTCTTTGAAATTTTCAAAAAAAAAATAATAAATAAAAATTAAAAAAAACAGGGATTTAGTGAGTTTTAACTCTATCTCCCTTGATTGATTAATAAAAAGTAGAGTTTATTGCTGTTCCACCAGGACTAAAATCAAAAATAACTCGGGTTTTTACGGCTACACTGGAAATTATTGTGTTCTAATATACCAAATAAATGATTTTGACTATGTACTTTAAACACAGAATTTATCCTATATGCTACACATGCAAATAACATTTTATAAACTTCATACGAAATTAAATTATTCATCCAGTTAAACTCAGCATGAAATCCAGTCTAACTCACAAATGTGTATTGATATATTGGTGGAAATGGCAGAACACTGATGCAATCTAATTAGGATAAACAAGTGGTTGTTTTTCCATGCAACAGTTTATAACCGAAACGAATAATTTTCCATCTATTTTTGGGTGTCAAGGCAATGGCGAAGAAAGCTAATTTGAATGGTGCTGAATTGAGATTATGGTAATTTATTTTTTAGCAAGTGAAATGAGTCGTTGAATATACAAAACAGAAAACTCGAGATTTTATCCCTATCTAAAGCGTACAAGCCAATACTTTACTACCTTTGGGAGTTTAAGTTTTAGAATTGATTATTTAGATTATAACAGTGTTTTATTTTTGAACCGAATTACTGAGATTTGTTTCTATCTCTTACAAGTAGTATTTCGCCCAAATTATATTGATATAAGTTTTATTACTTACTATTTTCATAGTGATTAGTTTGCCGAAGAAAGGCTTGTGAAGTTAACATTATTTTTTTTCCGGACTTTTGCCATGGTTTAGTGCTGCAAAAGAGCACAGCACTACGTTTCGATATCTGCAATCTGATAAATTCCTGTGGTTGTGAGATTTTATCTAAACACTAACTAAAATCTAGGTAAATATAGACAAATCTTATTAGAGTGTTGTGACACTGATAAGCCAAGAATGACATTGGTATATTCTTCAACTCAGTGTACACAATCTCTAAAATATTAAATTAAAATAAAAAACACTAATTATATTAAAAATGAACCTTAAGAATACAGATCATAATAGGTACTCGTATCTACTGGACTATAATATTTGGAGAACTGATTTACCAGGTATTATCTTTACTATGATCAATTTAACAGTTTTATATATTTATGTTTTTATATGTTTTAAGTATTTAAATATATTTAAAATTGTGTGCATGCGTTTGTGTGTGTATGCGTGTTTTTATTAATGTTTTACTGAAAAATAATCCACAGTGAGGATAGATGAAAGACAAGCACTATCATCGTGGTATTAAATATTTATGAAAACCCTCAATTTCTTCTTTAGATATCTCTGTAAGAGATAGCTTGTGCCCACACACAGCCAAATTCTATGGGGGATTACTAATCAACCCGATCTAGTTTACGAACACGAACAAACTTCTCTACTAAATTTCAAATCCATAGTCCGTTTCTCTTTCGGATATGCTGTGAACTGACAGACAGAGAGGAGAGACAATTTGCAGGCCACCCTAGTGACAGACTTCTACAATAGATAGCAGCACATGAACACATACTTGATATTCTATGTATCGTATAGTGAGTAATAAGCCACATAGCTCGTAATGAAACATCAAAGCACTGTTGTCAGAGTTTTTGTAAATCACGATGTCACGGTAAACCTTCATCTCTGATTTTACAATTTTACGTTTGAAATGCATCCCTACAATCCCACTCAATTTGTTATAAAATATGTAATAGTGATTGGCAGAAGTATTGGAATTCCCATTCTGAAATCAAAAGTACTAATATAACCAATATATAAATGTGACAGGAAGAGAGTATAATTATTTCTATATTATCACTATAATATTAATTATTATAAAACACGTTATTTTTTTAATGAACACATAATTTTAAAATTTTATTTTTTTATGCTTTTTTATAAGACATGAAATTCCATGTACAGTTACGGGAGGGAAATTGTAAATAGTTCCGTTCAAACCATCGATGCGTTTGTTCGAAAATAAATTCATACTACTGATTCAATACACATTATTGTGCATGTATAATAAATATGTTTTACATTTTTCACATTTAAATCCCCTAATCCGTTTTAGACTAAATTACTTGTAATATTGTTTTTGTAGTTGGCACAAGACCCTTCAAGTGTCTTTAATAGGTTTGTCTGTCAAGGATATTTTTACCAATAATTGTTTTACATAATATTTTTGAAACCAAAACAAATATGTCTATATATAAAGTGGTAACATGCTCGCGCTGCAAGCGAGAGACCAGGGTACGAGTCCCGGTGTATCAAGTATTTTTTTAAATATTTTCAAGAAATCAGTGTGCGGCATGATGAGATAAGAATAAAACAGTGTTTAATAAGAATTGTTTTAATATTGGCTGTAGTATACCAAAATTAGTCTTGCCACTGCGTATTATTAATATTGCCACTTCTAGAATTAAAAAGCAGTCTCTTTGTGTCCTGAAGGAGTATAATGATACAGTCTCATGAGTGAAAGAAAGAACAAAAGAGTTTAACAAGAAATAAACAAATAAATTAACACATTTCTCGGTTTTATTTCATGGTATTTGACGGAATAACTGCAACAAATTCAGTTAAAACGAGCTATTTTAGGTCAGTGTGGGGATATACAAAGTCCATCATAATATTAGTTAAAGCACGCATGATTCAATGTTCTTGATTACTCTAAAAGTCTAAAATAGCAGCAAAATAGTTTCAAGTAAATATGACACAAATTACTCATGGTTAAGTGATTCTGGTCTAAATCATTTATATTGACAGAATTTCTTTTGTTGCCACGATCAAAACTTATTTAGGCTATATACTTAGATTGAGAAGCCTCCTGCAGTTAAAAAAATGCCTCCTCTTGGCCTTTGTAACTTCTTTCTATATATGTTATTCTCGTTGCTATAATAGTGTTTGAATGTTTGTTCAATTATGATAAAATACATATATACGTTGCTCAAATAAGTCTACCTCAGTCAAAATGCATAATTTCATACCTTACAACATAATTTCTATTTGATTTTGGTCACAAACACCACTACGGAACTTAAGTGTTTGATTCCAAGATACATTTTTGGCATATTCAATCAATGTACGTTAATCCACATGTAATACTGTTCTCACACACAAAATATCTGTGATAGTGTGCCTAATACGTCTGTATCCTTTAGAATCTTTCAGCGTATCCAATATCCTACTAATCCTCCCCAATAAACCCTTATAAAACTTTTGCCATTCCACATTGTCACGCTATGGGTTATAAGAGTTTTCCAGGATTAATTATTTTCCATAGGGTCATGATCGTATGACATTTTAAAATTATGCGCACGTGAAAATCACCCATGAACATTATATCTCCAGTATGGTTAAAACTTTTTAACTGAAGGTAATCCCTCTCTACCGTTATTATAATTGAATGCAATTTTTTTTTATTAATATAGGCCTATTCTTTAGTCATTTTAAATTTAAAAGCATTCTTATAACCAATTTTATTTGTTATAGTTTAGAATATACGGTACATAATTCAGATTAATGACCATGTTCCTGTAATCTAATTGAAACATTCCTCTGCCTTCTTAGCCAACAAAAGTGGCTACTACAGCTATTTATTGAGCTACCAGTTGCCTACTCTTGTCTTTTAACTTTGTGAGTAAAATTTGGCAGCGCGCTTGAGGTTGAATAAAAGTAATCGACCCTGATTCTTCAAAAACATTCATATCGGCTCTCTACAGAGTGATCCACAGCAGAGTATGCTCTATCCCATAGAGCGTGGTAGGGCGACTGTAGTTCTAGCAAAGGAGTGCCTCCCAACTGCAATACGTAAGCGTTCTGCATTATCAACGCACCTACAGGATGTTCTGAATAATACACTTGGGCCTTTAAAACATGAAATTTTTTTTTATTAAAAGAAGTAGAAGAGTTATAACTCTGGAACCAATGCACGAAACATCGTGAAATTTTGTACAGTGATTCTACACGCTCCTGGAAGTAAAATAGGCATACTTTTAGAGAGGGAAACATAGATTTTATTAATCTTTTAATTATAAATTGTTGTTGATGTTGGAGTGTTTTTATATTTGATCCGACAGACTGCGCTACGACACGTAATACAAAGCGAACTTATACTTAACAGCTGTTAATACTTTCAGCTGAAGTTTATCAAAGAGGCAGAAAAATTTGTTTACATTTAAAATTCCGAAAATGTTTATTGTAAAGTGCTTGATCAGTAGTGTAGTGCAGGTTGCATAGAGGACGTCATTGCCTAATTTTAAATTCAGATTGCACCAATGATCAATAAACTATCTAATGCAATGAAAATACTATTAAACACTATTATGAAAATAACCTTATTGTACAAATCCGTGAATGTTTGCACATAAGATAATCGAGTTTGGTTACATCGATTAGAGCTAAGTTAAATGAAAAGAGCTGAAAGAAGACACTTTATGATCAGAATTGGGTTTTCTTTGATAAATTTTCTTGAAGGCTCCTAAATAATACTGGAAATATCTTAGACAGAAAAGTAATTTTAACAGACTGAATTTGATTCTTTATAACCTAATTAGTTTACCGAGATTCATCCATATACATTTATTGTTCTGAATAACTTATCAACAACTAGCAAAAACCACAAATGATAGAGGCAGGAATATGTACCACCTTCACAATGCGTCCAAGAGGCTCACGAAGGAACGACTATCAATTATCTCAGCAATGCTTAAAATGTGATAGAAACAGAATAACTGAATATAGTGTACTGTTTTCAACGGGAAATTGCGTGCGAAGCCGCAGGATACAGCTAGTAAATAATATATAATAATACTAAAAAAGTACAAATATTGCAACTTTATTTTATGAGAAGTAGATTCCACATGAACTGGAGCTGAACTTAACATTTACGTTTAATCAACCTTTCCCATAAAAACTGCGTTATGTCTGGATTATTAGTAATTATAATGATTTATGACATTATTTTAAGTCATTGTTTATATATTTATCCTGGATATTTCTAATAATTCATGGTAAAGGTAGTCAATACTTAGTATTTGAAAGCAAGATACGCCAAACCATTATTTTTTTTAATGGAAAAATATTCACTTTGATTTTAAATAACACGTGAATGGAAACATGATTTAAACTCTCAGTAATTAGTTAAATTCAATAGTATATTGTTCATAGTTGTATCCATAAATAATAAAAATATTTTTTATAGCTCGTTATATATTCTTATTTTATATGACACTTATTTAATCCTGTTATCATAAATATTTGAAATAAAGTACATTCGAGTTTATACAATGCACCTTTTTTACCTAATTGACAGGGAATATGTAATTTTATCTAATCTAATCTATTCTATCTAATCTAAATATAAGGTTCTGAATCCATCTTGTATCAATCCCAAAGTAAATAGACGCAATATCAGTTTTATGGTCGTGGCGTTAAAGTAATATTTTTGTCCTGATACAGACACCAAGGTTTTATGAACATCTCTGCTAATAAACTGCAATGCCATTCTGCGACAATATGGCTCGTGGGTGTTATGTTTTACTAGCTGTTACCCGCGGCTTCGCACACAATCTTTAGAAAAGTCCTTATATTACTTAGTAAAAGCAATTATGCACGGGTAACAGCTAGTTCGTTAATACATTCGTAGTGTTTTATAACGAAAACTTTTGATTTTCAATAAAATACCAATTACAACCAGATACCCAGTTACCCACGGCTTCGCACGCAATTTCCTGCAGAAAAATTGGGACATAGGAGGCATATTTCTTTTGAACGTCCTTATTACCTTTCTGAGATAAAAAGTCACTGAAAGATACTCCAAGCTCATGAACTATTTAAGATTTAAATTTTAAAACAGTCTCAATATGCACTTGTGAAATAACTGGAACTTTTCTCTAATATTCTATGATTTTTGTATACAATTGAACTATATTAGCCCAGCGTGGACAGGAGTCAAAAGTCGAATTCATTTGCACACATACGATGTAATAAATGATGGCACTCAATGTAATTTTGAAACGAAAATAGGCATATATTAGGTACATATTACGAGTATTACAATCTAATGATTATGAGCTCCAGATGTTAAACGAAATTGCGTATGGTTTTTATTTTAGGCTTTGCGCGTGTATCACTTCGGGATCGAATTATTTTATACTCATATATCCGATGCTATTATTGAGCTTGCTTTGTTGTCTCGATCGAGAGAATATGTATGCACAGAGTTCTGAGAACCATACTTCTGTAAAAAAAAAAAAAAACTAAGGTAGGTTTTATAACATTCTTTATATTTGTTGTAGCCAACGTAAGATAGTAATTTTGATATCTGCATTGCTCTTCTGATCAAGCACGAGCATGGTTTATATTAGAAAAATATTGGAGTTAAAGGTGAATTTTTATGTAAGATTTGAATTGTATTATCTGGATAGTACAGTCTATGCTTAACAGTGATTGTAGAAACAGTTGAAACAAAATTTGCTGATTCTCTTAAGCTTACTTTATGCTTTCAAACTATAAATGTAAAGAAGTTAAAAATCGTAATTAAACATATTTGTTTTTCGCATTATATATGTTTACAAAGAACAGCTGATTAAATTTCAACAGGCTCTGTCACTTAATAACATATGTTTGCTGCAATGCATTTCTTACAGGTATTTCCGTAACTTTTAGAGACCAGTGGGGCGGAATCTTGAATCGGGAACGGGATAAAGTATCCTATGTCCTCCTCCCAGTCCTTAGCTACCTCCCTACCAATTTTCAGCTAAATCGGTTCAGCCGTTCTTGAGTTATAAATAGTGTAACTAACACGACTTTCTTTTATATATATATAGATGGTAATTTTTTCTAGGTTGTGTACTGGGGTTTACAAAGTTGAATACCCTTTAGTGCAGTGTTCCCTACAGTCTTGTCACATTTTTTATTTTCCTCTTATGCTTTATTATTAATCGCAAGTATCTGAGAATATGTAAAGGCAGCATATTATTGAGCAAAAAGGGGACAGGTAGGCCAAAACAAGGATATACAGTCATCGAGACATGCCTAAACACTTTTATAAGAAGTCCAAATAAGTCTGTGAGGAAATTTTGACTTGAAATAAATGTTCCTAAATGTAAATTTTGCAAAGCTTAAAAAAGTCTTATTCATAACGGTTTTAAAACGCCAACTCTTGCATGCTTTGAATCTTGACGACAAATTTAAGAATGATATTGCTTTTGATATTCTGTATTGAAATGAACTAGATAAAAATTTAATCTAACTTAGTCATAAGGGTACCTGTAAATTATCTGGAAAGGTGCATCGTCACAACGTTAATAACTTAATAATGAAGCAAGTAATAATGCTCATGAATTTCTGGAACAACAGCTCGATTCTCCTAAAAGTGACTATGTTAACAGTCAATTTTTCTTTCATAAAAAAACAATATTATTATATATAATTTGATATGCTATAAACAAACTCTTATAAAACAACTTTTGAAATTAACATTTAATATTTAAACGCAATGGAGGACTTACCTACCATGGTGTAGCATTCGCTAAATTAACAAATTAAACTATAATTAAAACATAATTTTGGGAGAATTTGACTACGATAACTTAAGTTACAATAGGGGTATAGCAGTTGGAAATTAATTTCACTTGCATTAATTAATTAATATTCAGTGTTTGGCGTATAATTTTAGCATTGCACCAGTTCTTTCTTTAGTCCTAATTCATTTTGCGAAGAATTGTTTGTAGGTGCACATTATAGCCGAGATAGATTTTTGATGAAAAGTTTGATGTCAGCTCTGTTTTACAGGGAATATTTAATTATATTCATACAAATGACAAGAAAAGTATTAGAAAAACGCCAAATTATTAACGTAGCATTGTAATAGAGTACAAGTAACAGCACGATTTGTTCAGGTAAACTTTTCAACTGTAATTGTAGATTTAGCTTCGCTTACGAGAATATAGGAACATTTCTCTCTATTTTGAGTTGAATTAGAAAATTTTTTTAATTAATAATGTTCAAAAAGTTTCATTTTTAGTTAAATTTTTATTTTGAGCAATAACATAACTTTAATGTAATTTTTATGAGAAGTGGTTCAGAAAGCAATTGGTAATTACATCTATGTATTAATAATATTTTAATGATTATTTTATTGAGTGCCAATTTTAATCAATAAAGTATATTCAACTCTTGTTAAATAAAACAAATCTAAAGTAATTCCAGAAAGTATTCTCGTGTATATCTTCACCCATAACAATTAATACATATTTTTAAATAGAAAACAAGTACGGATATTGCATATTTTTCAGATCTCTTTACATTTGGCAAAGTTTTTGGATTGTGGCCTGGAAGTTGGGCAAGTGTAGATGGTTGGGAGGCTGAGCCAGTACGCTCACTCAACCTTATCGATTATATATTTATTTCTGGGCCTACAGGAAAAGTAAAATTTATAGTACTAATAATTATTCAAAACTTAAGCCAATGAATCAGAGCTGCGATTGATTCAGTTATCCCGGAATTGCTAACCAAAATGTGGGATAAAATCAGAGTTTGCTGGACGTCTAGAGGGGGCTTCGTGGTGATCATGTTCAGCTCGGTTAAAGTGAATTACCACTACTACGTTAAAATGTTACGTAATTACTATTTAATACAATGTTAATCTCCTTTTGTTGATGTAAATAGATTCGCAAATAAATTAGATTTATTTCAACGTGACATGAGTTTGTGAAAACACTGTATTTAACAATCATGAATACTAAAATGTATAATTTTATTAAATTGAGGTTAAATTAACAGATCCGTTGGTATCCCTCAGGGTAGTTTTCTGGGGCCAATACTCTTTCTTGTATACACTGCAGATTTAAAATATCAGTTGGAGTTCTGTTCTCTTCACTCTTATGCAGTTGATTCACAACTGGTGGTGTCTTACAACCCATTAGGGAGAGCTGACGCTGTGCGAAACATCAATTCGGACCTGGAGAGGGTGAAGTCATGGTCGGACGATCATGGGTTTCTGCTTTACTCGGACAAATGTTCTGTTTTGCAGGTCAACGGGTCATCTTTGAATTGTCAATGACGTGTTGATTTCATTGATCAGTTCGTCACTTTAGATCGCAAACCCATGGTTATGGACAGTGTTCTAAAAATCCTTGGAGTCACTTTGGATTCCAATCTTGATTTTACAAGTCATGTAAAATCTATACTTAAAAGCGTCTTGATCAAGTTAAAGAAGCTATATAGATGTGAAAAGATACTCCCAGTGTCTGCTAAGTCGGGAATTGTCCGCTCAACAATTTTTCTTCTATATACTATGCTATTTTATCTTTCGCTCGTGGCCTTACTCGGGAAAAATGTTATGGTTATCACTAGATTGCAAAACGGAGAACTGAGATTTGTCTATGGTCTCAAAAGATTTGATCACATCAGTGAATTTAGGTTAAGTTCTGAGGTGTTATCAATTAAAGATTGCTGTGACTTGGAAACTGTTCAACTTATTTACAAAGTTATTCAGACTGGCAAGCCTGAATATCTCAAGAAAAAGATTATATTCAGGCATGAAATAAACACACACAGTACTCGACAAGACGGCCTACTTCATTTACCAAGGGTCCATTTAGAAATTTGCAAGAAATCTTTTAGATACTTTGGACCAAATATATAAATTACTTTGCCCCCTGATTTGAAGAGCCTTAGTTACCGTTCATTTAAAAACCATGTCAAAAAGATGTTTATGTAATTTTATTAATTTTTAGATTTTAATGAATATTTATTTGTATGCTATGACAAGAGTTGTGTAACTTTGAAGAACGCTTGCTGAATAAAGTCGTTATTTATTTATTTATTTTTAATTTTAACTATCTATAACTGCAATAATTTAAAAACCATAATAATCAGTAATTTCCACAAATGCAACAAACATACTAAAAAATTTTTAACTAGGCAATCCAATGTTTTTATTGAAAGAGTTTCCGTTATTGCTAGTAACTGCACATTTATAGACGTCAAATCGCTCTAGGCTATAAACCATTTTTTCAAAAAGGCGTTTCTACTCAAAAACATGTTCAAACTTCTACAGCCTACATAAGTTCTGAGGACCGACTTATTAACTAGAGCAAAGGAAAGGTTCATCTGGAAGCAAATATGAAAGCAAATTATTAGGAAGATTATATTTTCATCCTTTATATTTTGATGATACATTTTACTAAGAGAAATATTAGCAACCAAATCAAATTTAAATTAAATAGTGAAAAATAATAATAAAGAATTATAGGTACAGTCTAATAAATAGTTTATAGCATATGCAAATAGTAATAAAATGTTAAACCCTATAAATTTATAACGACATAGGGCTAAGTTTATTACAACAATTTCATGTCACTAGTAAGCGGAATTTACTGCTATAAGCCTTACATTGCAGTTTAGATTTACTGCTGCATTGTAGATATACTGAGGCAGTTGCAGTTAACTACCCTTAAACATTCATAGCCTTACCCCTATTCAGTATACATTCGTATGTCACTGAATTTAAACCTCACACTGTAATATTCTTACTTTGCAGTTAAAACTATTTCTATTGGGAAGAAATGAAAACAGTTTAATAATTAAAAAAAAAATAATACAGTTACTTCATTTTGAAACATTTTTTTGAACTTCATAATTAAATAAAACTATTGTAATTAAATGAAATTATATATAGTGAAAAGAAAATTTGTTAAATCAATTTGTACACATTATAATACTTATACTGCACTAACCTCATATTCAAAACTTAAAAGTATATTCTATACTTTTTGAGATCGAAAGAATGAAAGTGAAAATGTCAGATGAATTTTGAATTATTTATAATTTTTATTAGGAAATTGTAATTAAAGAATGAGATAATTTTTGACATTACGAGTTTTAATTCTCTATGGCCATTACATTCCTTGCAATTAATAATTAATACAGTCATTAAAAACTAACCTATTTCTATTAGCAACAAAATTATAGATGATCCACGTAATGGAAATCCTTCTGATCTCACAAAGATTGAATTGATAAATATTTGGAAAGTGAAATAAATTAAAATAATGTCCAGGAACACTTTTACGATTAGGTGTTTACAAGCGACTGGCATTCTTCATTCCAGCACAACGCCTCGGTAGTGAACGCAGGTACTGCAAAAGTACTTCATAGTGTTACTGTAGCTATAGTTTGGGTACAGTAACTACACTGTTAAACTTAATATACCTATACTATTCAATTCATACATTATAAGACACGCTATGTCATCAAAAAAGTAATATAAGACATAGAATGATAAATAAAATTTGATTATAGTACATCCATCATAAGCTCACGCCCGGGCCCTTAACTTCTAGCCTCCTACCTAGCCTCCAATCTCCAACCTAGCTGCAATCACGTCATACACTAGCTCATGAACTAGCCTCAGTCCCTAGCTTTACACACTGGCCACACACCGTAGTCTCACAGCCTGGTCACACTCGAGTCCCTAACTCTAGCCTTACACACAGATCGTACACTAGCCGCACAACCGGACCTCACAACCTACTCTCACGTGTTAGCCTCAAATTCTAACCTCACACACTGATCTTGCACACTAACCACACACTCTGGACTCGCAGACTAGCTTAATAACCAACCAATCTAAAAACCCTAGATTCTCTCACTAGCCATATTCACCCATGTCTAAACCCTTGGCTAATATAAATATACAGTAATAAACCTTTTTAATCCTTTTTGATAAATTTTATTTTTTTTAAATGAATTCGTTGCATTTTAAATGTACACTGTACAAAATAAAATATATCAACAAGTGTTTAAAAGGTTTATTATTGTATATTTGTATTTAACACTTTTCGAGGCTACATCTCTAATTTGGCTAATATATTTATTTGAGACACAGTTAAAAAATATTTATCCAGACCACTATTTTACATTTATTCATTCTGGAGAAGTTTTATATTTAAATTTAAACTAAGTGAGGTTTCATTTTGTGACACTTCCATATATTTTTCAAATTTGAAACCACAAATAGAAGAAGATATAATTGGAAAGAAGTATGGCTGTCGCCTGATTTTAAAGAGTTTTCCCTTATCAGTTCAGTGTTGTTGAACTAATTATTGGTGTAAAATACAGGTGGACAATAATTAACTGAGTAATAAATTGTAATCTATTATATCGTTACTCAATCTTCTACTCCTGTCATTGGTTTCGACCATGGGTTGTAAATTACATTCATATTTGTACAATAACAAGACTGTATTACAGACAAGCTCCACGATTCCTCCTTAATTCAGGCTCTGGTGAATCTTGTCATTTGACTTGATGATGTCCAGTCAAAGCTTCTTATTTCTTTCCCTCTCTTCTCTTTTCATCAACAACTTTGACCTAGTTTGTTCAAATAAAATGTTTTCAATCGCCAAATATGGCCTACTTTTATTTGCTTTCATTTTATTTTCGAGAATTCCATGAAATATGATCTCAGGAGTTTAAATATAATTTTTGTTGGTTATTGTAAAATACAAGAACTACTCAACTAATCCCTAAGCAAAAGAATTGTGTATAGACTTTATTCCAATTAAGTCAGCAATCACCTGTTTACCAAATCTAATTGATCCACTTTTATTAATAAGTATACTTTAGCGTAAACTATCAATCGAGTAGATCAAAATTTCCATGTCTATTTGTTTGTGCGGACGATATCTCTAGAACAAACTTCCTTTTGGGTTTAAATTGTTGGTAACATTGAATTTGTCACTCCATAGGGTTTTCCTACGCGTTATTTACCATTTTTACTCTTATGTGGTGAGTAACCAAGATGATAACGAGAGCACTATCGAATGAAAGTTCAACACCTGATATATTAACACACCTAACAAAATGAGTTCAGTAATCCTTTTTCATGACCATTCGTAAAACCTTTTCAAAGTAACAAAAGTTTTAAAAATAAAAAATTTATAATTTTTTTTATTAAAAAACCTATTAGTTGTTAATTTTTTTTTAGTATTTTAGTACCTTAAATTAATTTTCTTTGCGGATAATTAAATAATTCTTTGTTATTAATTTACTTTACGTTCTACGAAATTATAATGTGAGCTAGTTCTTTTGTTTCTATAAGGTCATGTGCTATTTTCACTCATAATATAGATCCTGCAATTAAAATGTCTTCCTGACTGAAGGCAACGTCTAAAATTCAATATACCTATCGTTGGTGCATATTTTTTATAACATGGTAATTTTTTTTTTTTGTCAATAATTTAAGAAAAATTTTCTAAATAAGTTGAAATTACAAAACTACGCCGTTGTCCTCGCAATATGAATGTGATTATATATTTATTGCAGACTCAAGAAAATTTGAGGTAACTAAAACTGAAATAAAATAAACCACAAAGAATGAGACAATAGGGAACTTAGATCTTTCTGATGGAAAGTCAATTTTACAACTCTTTATTTAAGTGAGGCCTCAAACCATCAACAGGGCTTTTTGAGCCGAAATTCAAAACTCTAAATCAACAACCTTCTAAAATATGCAAAATTAAAATACTACTTAATTTACATCAATACACTACATGGTAAGGAAGTATTCTATATGTTACACGTGTTATGTGGATGGATTACTATAAGAAGAATTATATGAATACAATGAAAGGAATTAATAAATTAATCTTAATGAATAGCAGGAATATCTTTTAATATGTCAGAGGGTTATATATTTTTTTAAACATACAAAATTTAAACTTTCATGTGTTTTTCTGTAAAAAAAACACTATTGGCTTCAGGGTAAAAAAGTAAAAGGGTAGTTAGACCACCTGTGCAATAACTCGTTTTTACTTTATGGCATATTCGTCTATACTCCGTCGGATCTTTTTTTAAATGAAGTAGATATTATAAATAAACTCGACGCTTAAAATGTTTATCAGTATTAAGAAGGAAAGAAAAGTTTTAGCCTCCATGCCTGAATATGCCTTCACAAGGAATATGTAAAACTTAGTTCGGGCAGACCTACAACAGATTACACATTTCTGTAAATCACGTTCACACGCTTATTTGGTATTTTTTCCAACTATTTCCTACTAGGTACATTTCTTGAGTCTAAATCAAGCAACAATGAGTCATGAACAAGGGTTTTTAGCAGCCCTGGTTGGTCAAGTCATTCGCCGATGGAATTGTACTTATATGTTTCCTCTGTGCAAGACACACGATGGGAATCTTGACAACTATAACAGCAGTAAAAGAGTTAAAACTTGTGAATAAATCAGCCACAAATTGTTATAGCCCAACAGACGTATCTCGCAGAATGTTATACTTATTTTACATTAAATTTAAACATTTTTTAATACTACTTCTAAAATTCGTTACTGTTCATCATTTCCCACTCCCAACACACTACGAGTAGTTTTTAGAATAGACATATCGACACAGTTTGAATATAATGAAATGTAATTGCTTACAGCTGCAAAGTTATATTCACAGAGTCTGAAACACAACGAATTGCTTACAGCTGCAAAGTTGGTGTCCATCTAGAGACTGGATCGGGGAGATGAAGGCCTGCGTAACAAACCAATTATAAACTTGGTGTATTCAATGCAGCCTCATCTCTCAAACCGTATTTTGTATCGAGTTTGAAGTTACTCTTGCGTAAATGATGATTAGAAAGTGTAACAGGACACTTGCTTTTGTAACTGAAACTCTAAATACTGTGTTCAAAACCTAGAAAATAAAACATTCTCCTATAATTTCCTTGTTTTTTGTGACATAGGACTAATAGTCAGAATTGGGTCTCCAAAATCTTACTTGTTTCTAGTTACCGATCTCATACAGTATTTACAATATGTAAAAGACCGATATCATATCAGTTACTCGTTAAAATCAGCTATTATATATACCAATTTCAAACTTAAGACTTGATTGTGCTTCCATCATGAATCTTATAAAACACTGTTAGTTACGATATTTGGAATACCAGTTTGGAGTTATTTTTAATACTTATCTTATACTTCAAATACTTTTCTACAATTTACGTTATCTACAAGGTTAAAAGCTTCAGGATAAGCATATTATTAAATATTACGCAATCTAGCCCACATAATTGCCTGTGATTTCCTACAGTAATCACGACTATAGTACTGAAAGTGGATTTAAACGAAAATCCACCACAATACTGGAATCACCATCTTAAGAGAATATTGTGGGGGGGGGGGGGGAATCTTCTCATAACAGAAATGAATACATGCATATTTATAAGGTAAAATTAGTATAAACTTTTTATTCTTTAGTTTGTTCCTTGCGATAATTCTGTTTAATACACGTATGACAGACATCACATAAACAAACCATCTCGGAACATTGTTCACAGAATTTCTCTTAGAATTCTAATATATTCCACCTTGAGAGATGTTTTCAGCCAAATACGTTAAACCAAAATAATGCCTGTCCGCTTACAAAAGTGGGTCGAGAGGAGAGCTGAATCATCGACATTACACATAGTTGATAATCGCTTTAATTTTGTCACTTTACGACGTTCCTTCCTCTTCCAGACTTAATTTGTCACCAGGAGTCCGTTATATTGTTATTGAGATCTAGATATATTGCAATAATTTACCGCACGCTCTACTTTGCAAAATTCTAAATTAATATTTATTGAGAGATAAGTTACGCTTCCCCATCACATTCATCAATTTGTGATTGCTTCTCTGTCACTGATGTGAATTGTTTGTCCTCACTTTCTATTACCGACTGTGCATATTTTTACCCGACGGCTTTCAATTAATTTAAAACAGATTCCCTCACTATTGACATCTAGCACTACTGATTTATGAAACAAATACTCATTTTATCATTATTTAAAAAATTTTCTCCTAAAGTAACATTAATTTTACTAGTAGTTTAGTGGTTTAGTAGTTTTAGTAGTGGTTTATTTTAGAGGTTAAATCTTTATTTTTCATTTGTTGATGAAAATGTTTTTATTAATGACAATTCATTTCCTTATTTTAATTTAAGATTTTTGTGTGTTATTGGTAGAGACTGGGGAACTCGTTTCCCCACACACAGGCTGATGCCCATGTGGGGATAATTTCCTATAAGATATTTTTTATTTATTCTATTTTACTCTGTACATAAATTTTGGAAATAAATCAATCAATAAATCAATCAGTTTAATCATTTTCGCTATCTTTATAAAAGTATGAACTATTTCCACGTCCTTAAAACAAATTATGAAACCTATATTTAACTATTACATCGTTAGCTTAAAGGGTAATGCATATATAAATTCAGAAAACCGATGCAAAATTGTCTACAATAAAACATAGTTGTGCAGCTGGCTCAGGCAGGTCTCATATTGTACATCATTATAAAGGGGTTGCTAAAAGGGATAAATTATACAATGAAAAAACCTGGTATTTGTTATTTTAAAAGAAAGTTCTTATTTTTAGCTGAGGCTTTGGACTTTGTCCTTGTTGAACATCTTGCATTACATTTTAAAACTATGTACATTTACTTGAGCTATGTTTACCGTTAAATCTTTTGCCGAACTCCATGTAGATCATCCTTTATTGGACGTGAAGAGTCTCTAAAAACCTTAACAACCATGTTTTTAATTCAGTATTCAGTTACAAAGTTTAACTATTACAGCTTGATCTAAGAGAGAATATAAAACTATCTAGAAAAGACCTACATTTTAAATTATCCAAACTTTAAACCAGTGTATTCTTTTAAGCGTAAACCTTTTGTGGCCGGATTTGCGGCATTGTACTCTAATTATAAAGAAATTTAATATCAAGTACCGATGGCCAAGCGGTCTAAGACGTTGAACTTTGGGTCTGAGTTAGAGATAGCGTAGATTTGAATCCTGTCTGTGACCCTTGCAGTTTTATGAGTATCATCAACCTTGTACTTTATCGGGTCTCCTACTTATTCTCTTTGATAAGATCCTCGCACAGGCCACCCCAACCTCGAGAACTACTGCACTAACCAATTTTTAAATGTGCGAATTCCACAAAAAATAACTCATTAGCTCTCTAATCGTCAGTTTCTTCATATAAAACTAGCGGGAAATTGGGCTATCATTTATCTTGTAATTTATAATATGATTTACATTGAAATAGAATTTATTCTCATTATCATTTTACAAGTTTCAAAATGCTGCTTAAAATGGAGTATATTCATTGAGTAGTAGCTATCTGAGTTTGAAGCCACTCCCATTACTTACTCTAATCACCGCCAGATGTCTGTGTACTTTGTCAGGATTAAAGATAAATCAGGAAACGATAACGGCAGCAACTCACTCCACTAGATCGATGTAAGCGATGATCTTTGATGGTCTATTGTGTTAGATTAGTATCGCGTCCTTAAATATAGAAATACTTCAAAGTTACTAACTAACGAAAGGTTAAACCTGCTTGATTTCTCCCCTACATCGATTTGCAGTGCTTACTTACTTTCCCTTCAAATGTAATCGACATTCGTGAGAAATAGATTTAATATATCTTATGGACATTCGTGAGATTGTAATTCGCTATTTTAATACATATTACCTTTAATTGTCTTACTGAACAAGAGATAACTATACAATGCTGTAAATTGAGGCAGACAAAATAATTTTTTGTTTATTAATTTCTAGATTTAATACAATAAAATATAATTTTATGATCTAAGACAACAATTTTTTAGGGGAATGAATTTAGAAATAGCTCCAGCGTTTTGTACTCAGTTTTCTTCGCGAGTTTTCAAATAAAATATATATTTAGGTGTTGTTTAAAAGTGATGAAAATTTAGATACCTCAGATTCAACCTTTGTGTCTATGTAAGATGTTTTGGACTCACTTCATTTATTCATAATATGCTGCAAATATAAACGCTACAGTTCCCCGTAGTAATCAATCATAATGTCTGACGACTTATAATTAACCGTCTCTAACAGAAATCAATCGAAAAATTAAGAAAAGGAAATTCACATCAAACAACAAGGCATGCCTACTTCCAAGTTTTGCTGAACATCTCGAAACTACGGCCGGCACGATTAGCTGATCAAATAAGCAGGGAAAGTATCACCCATATTCTTATCTAGCTTTCAAACAAAGTGATCACCGAGATTCGTTAGGTGTCTTAGTACTTTTGATATTTTACATTTCAGTTTAAAGGTAAATTTTTTGAGACCCTGAAGTGTCGCAGTGAAACAGTTTTTTAAGTACCTATAAAATATATAAATAATTTTCCCAATTTAATGATATTTTATTTAATAGGTCCAAAGATTTCAGTAACTTGCACTATTTTAGGTAGATGCGGAAGAATTCCAAATTGGAAGTTTCGAAGTAGGAATAAGGCAATATGTTTTACCAGGGATCCTAAGGATGTCCATGTAAAATGTCATTACAATAGGTCCAGTATTTATACGTGATTGAATAAACACAGAGAGAGAGAGAGAAAGAGGGAGAGAGAGAGAGAGACAGAGAGAGAGAGAGAGAGAGGGAGAGAGAGAGAGAGAGCGCTCATACTCTTGAATCAACTATCTGGTGGAAAGAGAGAGAGAGAGAGAGAGAGAGAGAGAGAGAGAGAGAGAGAGAGAGAGAGGAGAGAGAGAGAGAGAGAGAGAGAGAGAGAGAGAGAGAGAGAGAGAGAGAGAGAGAGAGAGAGAGAGAGACAGACAGACAGACAGACAGACAGAGAGACAGACAGACAGACAGACAGATAGAAAGAGGGAGAGAGACAGATAGAAACACGTTTAGATGGTTATCTAACTATATTTTTTTCATTATGATCGACAACATAACTAATACAAGCTTTTGATAGATAAAAATGTTTTAACGTGTTGTTATGTCTTTTTAAAAGAGCAGGATTGAACCTTATTACTCTCAAACAGTAATATCCAAAACTGGCAACATAAATTTAGTATTAAGGTCCTGTAGAGTTCATTTTGTTTACTATCTTAAGCTATAGCTCAGGGTCGTAAAATCACAGTAAAGTACTGCAGATAGTAAAGGAGCACAGCCCTTAGCGAGCAATATAGGACAGAAGCTCCGATACCTGCAATAAACGGGATTACCGTGGGGTCACCCAATACTGTTTAGCTATTCTATTATGATACGTGATGAATAACCATATATAAGTGAATAGTTGTGGGTTTTAAGCTTACCGTGCATTGTTATCAGTAGCTGTATAAACTGTAAGAGCTTGTTTAGTCAAATATGTATTTATTACATTATATAATGTTATATTACATATAGCATATAACTGTTTAAGGTTCAATGTTATGATTTTCTAATCGCTTATTGCTAACTCTAATGTTGTACCTAGTGATCTTAATTGTCCCGGATACATTTAAATTGGATTGGATTCAATTTTCAAGGAAATAAAATTTGTAATTTTGAATAGATGTTATGGGTATATAAAGAAAATATACCTAAGGCAATAAAAAAGAAAACAAATAACTGTAAATTTATTCGCTGAGCGTTATTGAAACCTATTACAAGAGTTCCTTGAAAAATTTAAATTCTGTCTGATTGTCTGTCCGCACAATGTATTGAGAACGAACTAACCTTTAGAACTATGCATGCAGCTTAGTTTTATATATAGGGAACAGTGAGTTCGATGACAATGCATTTCATTCTATGGGGACATCACCTAATCGTTGTAAAATGGTTTTACAGTTGACTATGATGGTAACAGGAATACGTAAATAAAATTGAGCAGAATCATTTGAGATTTCAACTTGTGGCATAGTAAAACGTGTAGCCTGTTTACCCTAATAATAGAACAAAATTGAGTCGGAAGTCAATGTTATAAGTCGTTCACAAGTTAGATTTCAGAGTACTTTTGCAATGAAGCACCCTTCCTGAGATCATCGTAAACTATCATTATTCAAAAATTGATTTGAAACCGAACTTAATATAAATAAATTTGAATATTATCATGTTCCATTGTATCTGTAGAAAAATTGAATCTGTAGTCTGTACACGTAATTACATATTTGTAATAACCAGAAACTGAAAGGTATTTTATTTTGCTTACATGCAAAGGTATATGTATCCAGATGGAATAGCACTCTGTAGCAAAAACTTTAGGATATTTTTTATTTATCAAGAGGAGTTAAAAACTTAAATAAAACGAATGGTCTATTTTTGGTTACCACCTTCCTGTTTTTACCTGGTATTTTATATTTCTATAAACCAGTAGAGATAGAAAAAAGATAAACTGTACAAATTGTTTATGCAGTCTAAAATAAATAGTAACATTTACATTATATGATAAAATCACGTTTAAACTGGCCTAAATTTGAATTTTTAAACCTTAGTATCACAAAAACTAATACGAATTATTACAGCTTTTAAAGAATACAAAATTGTTTACTTAAACTAAAAACATATTTATAAATACAATATTAAAATCTGCTAAAAATATGTACATAGCCGTTTTAATTGTTTAAAATCACGACCAATTTTTTAGATGTTTACAGCATCATGAACTATGTTTTATAACCGTCGAAAAGTTACGCTTACACTACTAACTAACCGATGTTTATGGTTTAGGTTTTTTAATGTATTGTATTGTTAATAATCCTTTATTATTAAGCGTAATAACTTGATATAATAATGCAATATTAATTTTTATTTCTATTTTGGACAACGAGAAAAATAATTGTGCCAAAGTTTAGTCCTGTATTTTTAATGGTTTCTGAAATAAAAACGTACAACTATAACATAGCAGCCGGCAGAGTGACAGTAAAAGGAAAGATAGGTATTATATAGCTGCTATAGGTTTAATGTACGAGTTAGATCCTGATGGCCAGGGGATTAGTAATATAAAGTTTGTTTAGAGAGATTTGCTACACTCTGTATATATATAATTTCAAGACAGATTAATGAATAAAAAGTACATGTTCATCCAGAACTCCAGGATCAAGTCTTCCGCTTTCCAAACGAACAATTTATTTGATTATATTTAATAATGTTATTGTTCATTAATATAAATCTATAGTTATACTATACTTATAGTTAATATGTTATATATATATATGTGTGTGTGTGTGTGTGTGTGTGTGTGTGTGTGTGTGTGTGTGTGTGTGTGTGTGTGTGTGTGTGTGTGTGTGTGTGTGTGTGTGTGTGTGTGTGTGGTGTGTGTGTGTGTGTGTGTGTGTGTGTGTGTGTGGGTATGTGTGTGTGTGTGGGTGTGGGTGTGTTTGTTAGTGACGTGGCTACGGCTGAATCGAATATGCAATCCTGCGGCTGTCCCCAATCCAACACTGGGCTCCCGATGACTCAAATATAATTAGAAAAATTACGTTAATTTGTGAAGAATGTTATAATGAAGCTATTGTATTACACATTTTACTTAACACACAAGGCCTAGAAACATATACAGATTTTTACAAAAATTTAAATTTGTAAAATATCTTAAAATTCTATGACGTACAAAGATTAAGGTTTTTTATGTCTAATATATTACTATGACTATGATATACGGCAATTAGAGCTTGCATTTGCCTATATATTTAGTTCATAATTCAAGATGATATAAAACTAAGGGGAAATAAAAATGTTTAAAGACATCAATTCAACAAAATCCCGTTTAACTAACAAAGGTTTAAGGAAATATTAGTGGTAATGTCAGAATATTTCTGAAGTCTTAATAGCTTAAATAAGCGGTTGTTTGATTATAACAGTTAATAACCGAACCGCATAATTTTGCATTTATTTGAGGAAATGGCAAAGGCAATGTCGAAGAAAGCTAATTTCAATGGTGTTGAATTGTGATTATGGTAATTTATTTATTAGCAAGAGGGATTGGTTTTTTAATATACAAAACAGAAAGCTAGCGATTTTCACCACATCTGGGGCTCACAAATGAACACCTTTAAGTTGTAAAGTTTTAGAATTGACTAATTAGATTACTTTAATTCATTATGATGATTTATGTTTTTGTTATCGCTAGTCTCTTACAAGTGATATTTTTGTAATGTATTTTGATGTAAGATTGAAAAGATTACTGTGTTGTTACTTTACAAAGTGCCTATATATTATAGGCATTAAATTATATGTGTCTAAAATTACTGAAATGTTACATGATTAAGATTGGTGTTCATAAGACAAGTGGAAAAACTGGAAAGCCGAGGTAGGGGGAGGAAAAGGATTTTCTGATTGAAAGGAACTCCTAACAAATTACTTTAAGCTATTTAGAAAAGTGAAACTAGTGAAAAAACTCAGAATTTTGAGAAACTCTCTTATCTATTTGAGCAGTCCTGGAAGCTAGCAGAAGGAAGATCGTATCAAGAGACGTCCGTTGGCAGAGAGTAAGAAAGAGAAAGGATATAAAAAGATATAGAGAGGAAGAGATTCTAGGCAAGTACCTCATAAAAATCCTGTTACTAACTTTAGGTTCGAAGTAGTAGAAAGTCACTTAAATCTGGGAAAAACTCATGGATATCCAGGAGAGGTATATCATTAACCGCAAAGTTTGAGATATTGGGATTGAAAAGTAGATATATGTGCAGTCTACGGCGGGAAATGACTCTTGAAATTCGTGAGGTTGTGACTCCAGAGCGTGCCACGCCATGCCTGCTTTGACTGCAGAGTCTGTTACAGAACTGGATTCCCCTTCTTCTAACGAGAAATGACAGAGGTCACTGCCGAAAATCCTCTCTCATGAACCTGTTCAGAAGGCGGTTTCTACCCCCAACCTCACCCATCCAGAATATTTTGTAATTTCGGAAGCATTGTAAAAGACCTTTCAGGACAAAGAGACATTTTTCAGCTTCATGTTATAATAAAACAAAACAAGCAGTCTGGAAGCTGAATGTCTCAATCTGTTTATAGGCAGTAAAATTTAATAAATAATCAACACCAGAAAGTGGTGAAGAACGTTTCTATGCATATTCTTGAACTCGGAGTAGACTAATAAATACTGATAAGAAAATGGACAAGTTAATAAATGTTACAGTTTTCAGTATATATTTACATAATGGATGGATACAGACAATACTTTAGTTACTGATACTTTTAACTGATAATTTATGTCTCATGTGGCAACGAATTACTTCAGTGAAACATGAAGCCTGTTATGATGCATCCCCACAGAATAACATTGTAAGCTCTCTCAATGCATGTTAAAATAGAACAAGTTTCGTTAAACTTTGTATGTCACAATTAACAATTTTAGACCCTAATGAGTAAAAAAGATTTTATGCAATTTGACTGCAGCAGTACAACTTATCCAAATTTTCAAGCACACTGTAGTGTAACACCTGAAGGTTTCTCCAATCCTTTTCTTGAATGGCGCCGCTAAAAATATAATAATTGAGAAAGCAGCTAAAAAACATTTAAAACCATGCAAATTATGTGTAGTTGATTCAATAAATCGTTTAATGGTAGTGTAAATAAAGGCTTTTGTAAAAAAAATTCGTTAATAAGAGCGAGGAAGAAAAATCCAATTAATTCGAACATTTTGGCGTTTAAAATATGTTTTTTTATTTGAAACATCTTTTGTGACATGTTGGCATATAACCATAATTTGTTTTCAATGAGTAAAATTCAAAAAACAATTAGCAGAAACTGCATTAGTAAAAAGGTTCTGGTGTAGGTTTGTGTGTTGGAAGTTTACATAGTCGGTATCTAAGTGAACGATCCTTGTACAACGATATGACATCAACCGCATGTTGACTAATACGTCGCACAAACATGTCGCACAAACAAAGCTCTGCTAGCAGAACAGAGCTAACGAGAGACACGAACACAAGGTGACGTCCTGTCATACGCGTCAATGCAATGTTTGATTCTCTCCATTCAGATATCTGAGAAAATCGTAATGTGTGCGTTTTTATGAAGTTTTATTAAATACAGGAGATGGCTATCGATCTGTTCGTATGAGTTTTACTTTATACTTTTGGGTAACAACCTAATACTAATATATTTCAAATAGGTAAAATTGATATTAATAATTGTAATACATGTAATTATTTTAAGAATATTGTTTTATTGTTAAAAACTAAAACAATTATTCTAGATAGACTTGCAAAAGGGATTATTAATTGTATAATCCTATTCTAGTTAAAGCTTAAAATGTCAAGTAATGGACATATTTGATTTCTCTTGTTGATCTAGTTCTCTAGAACCTGATAATATGAACATCTATAGTATTACACCTATGTAATGTGTTTGACAAATTTGTCATACGGAAAACTCCTCACCTTTACTTATACATCTTGAATGGAGTTACGAAAAGTTCACTAGTAATTCATACATGCGTAAACTTATATGCATTATAGAAGCTTCATACATCAAAATACAATCCAGCCGTTTGAAGATTTTGTTTTAAAGGGCCGTTGAGTTATCAAAGTTGCACAAGAAACAGGCCGTAGATATAAGATTTTTACAAAATTTTCAGGACTTTCTTCAGTGATCTATGAAAATATATGCCCTATATTATAACGTTAGGGGTATAATCAGTCTTGGAAACCACGTCGTGCCTGTACTGAATTAGGCAGTACACGATTCAGAACAAAATATTAATGTTTCATAAGTGATATTAGATAAATTTTTACTTTTTTGCACGGTTCCCGGATGATATCCACATCAGACATTGTAAGAATAATTTGTTATTAACCAGTGGAAATTAATGGAGTGCTAAGAAAAGAATTTCTCCAAAATCCATGACTGCCTAACAGATACCATGGACAATGTGCCTGTATAAGCCTAGATGATTCATTTTTTGTAAAAAGCATATAGCTATTTTTTTAAAACTACATGCTGAAAAGCAAAATTCTTCCAATGTATTACTAAGTGGAGACCAAAACATTTTTTCAAGAATATTTTTATAGATGATTGTTGAAGAAAATTTGAAATATATGTCATGGAGTAATAAGAGAGCATAGATCGGTGATGAAGATTCTAGCAAATTATTATGACAGGGAAATTTCTCTTTGAGAAATACTTAGACATGTAGAAATATTTCTCATGTATCTGTCAGGTAAGCTGTGTTTATTTGAGAACCGTCAACTCCATCTTACTGTTATCTGACAGATTTCATGTCTTCCAATAAAAAATTCCCTAAAATGTTAGTATGAAAGAACGACGGTGTACACCTTAGCATCTGTTGGTTAAGGTATGGTCGTTAAAAGAAATATATATTTCAGGAATTTATTCTATCTCGTTGCTCCATGCCACGATGCAAAGGATTCCGTGAGGAACGTCATTTGGAATCTTAGCCTGAGAACCTTCCTGCAGTAACTCTGAGTTATCAATGGTAATTTCAAAAATCAAATATAAGCACTCTACCTTTTTTCATTTCTCCAGATGGATTCGACATCGGCAACTTTAACGTACTTTTTTGCTCCATGTTATGTTACAAATGTGTCTACTATTAACTTGAATATTGATATATAGTATGATCCTCTTACAACAGCTCTGATATAAAAAGTAGTGATCTAAAAAGTACAAGATATGCACTCAATCCTGCATATTTGGAGCAATCAAGGACTTTACTAGAACTTTTATTAACAACAAGGATATCGTCTGAAAAAGTTGATCCAAAACGGTTTAGTACTTCCGGAAATATTTTTGTAAGTACTTAAAATATGAACGTAGACAGAAGTCTAATTGTATAACTTCCATCCTTTTGATTCGGTTAGAAAATAAATATATTTCAGAACATGACTTTTCTCCAATAATTATTACTTACCTCTGGAATGCTAAGAAAATATATGGAAAAATGTTTTTGTTTATGGCGGCATTTTAAGTTACGTCCTTGTTGGGGACCCTGTCGAATCATTGATATCATAAAGTCTTGCATCATACAGATATGATAGAATGCAGTCATAGAAATTTAATGTGAATGACAGACGTGATGCTAGTCTCTATTTCAATAAATCGAAAATTGTAATAGTGAGAAACGTCAAACCAGAAGAAAATTTATAACAAAAAGTATTGCCTAAATTTCTGTAAACACTGTAACAGTTATTAATAGTAACATGTTCATTGCTAGGATTATGTGATAAAATATTTTTTAAACTTAAACAAACGATTCAAACCAAGTATTGTTAATATGTATACGCAGGGAACAATAAATCCTGCCTGTGATAATTATACTAGGGAAGTAATTTTCTAACAACACACTATGTATTTGTCTCTAGTAAAAAAGGTCTGGAAGTCATGGAGCTGCACATTTCAATGTTTTGTGAGTACCTTTGTCACTCTTTCATATCCGTTCTCTCGACTTCCGGTTCCCCTAAGTATCCCTCTCACTTTTGTCTTTCAGCGTTTCGCGCTTTAAGAGACTAATTATAAATTCCGATTAAGAACTGTAAAGCGGTAGTTATTATAAACTCCAAAATCGAAATTATTACAAACCTTAAACAAAAATGTGTGATACACTGCGATATGCATATAATTTTAATAGATATTTCTGAAAAAATTTAGAAACCGTCGGAAAGAAATTAAATTCTATTAATCATATAATCACATTTGAGCATTATGATTTTATGTTATGAAATATAATTTATTAAGCAACCATTGAAATGGGTATTCGTTTACTGTTGATATTTCATCGTACCACAACCCTCTGTGTGACATCATTCACCAATAAATAGCAGCTATTCAATAGCAATATATTCGTAACATTTAATACAAAATGAGTATATTTTACATGATAAACTATGTATTATATAGTGAATATGAAACCATATAGCTGGTAATGAAACATCAAAGCATTGACAAATATCCGAATGCCACTGAAAACCTTTATCTCTCATATTCCAATTTGAAGGTTATAATACAACTCTTCAATCTCACTCAATATGCTCTATTACAAAACAAATTAAATTTTAATTGGCTGAAATGTTGACACGTCCATTCTAAACAGTAAGCTCCCATTTAACCTATCTGTAATGGTAAAATTAAAAGAATAGTATATATATATATATATATATATATATATATATGTATATATATATATATATATATGTATATATATATATATATATATATATATATATATATATATATTATATTAAGTAAATAAATGTTCAAATTTTGTTCAAAAATATATTTCATCACACAGAAACATTTTTGAATATATCAAATGGAAGGTATTTATTAAATTATAATATATTTGAATATTTATCACATTTTCTCTTAACAACTTACTATTACAGTTTGAACCACTTATAGCTTTAATGTACATTTTATTTAGTTCGTTATGAAAATTAGTAGTAATTAATTATCAAAAATACTATTAAGCACTCTGGGATTGGTATTTAGCTACAAAGATTACGATCGGCCTTACACATCAAACTTTCCTCACGTCTCTTGAACTTCCGGAAATGTAAATTTACGAATTAGTATGTTCAAATTGTATTACTTTTACTTATCACCATTTTTTACATTAATTTAATACCTAATATTAAAGCCTGCGATTCTCAAGTATTTCTTATCCTGGTTTTGCTGTGCTTATATGTTTACAAATCAGGCTTATCACGATTTTATGCTATTATACTTAGGATTATTGGATTGGATTAGTGTTGAATTTCACAGTACTTTCATTTAACAAATAATTTTAAGAAGTTTAATGGTGAGAATAAATGGCATTATTCTTGACCATTCATGTAGTATCATTACACAGTTTATATGCGACAAAGCGATCTCCTTGGAGTGTTCGATCTATAAATGCTGCAGGGATTATTGAACCTTTCTTGATCTTTTCTGGGAATAAATAATCCTGCACAGTTCCAATCTGCTTGGGGCAGTCTGTTACATCAAAGCATTTCTGGTTTCATATAAAGATAAAACTCATATATTTAGAGTATAACCTAGTCCCATCCACCGTTATGTGAGGCTTTTCATAAGTAGAAATAAGTTTTCATTCATTCATTTTAGTGTGAATACATTTTTATAAAAAATACACATATATTAAATTATGCTTCTTACCGAGATGGTCTTTTATTATAATTTTTTCGTACAGGCTGATTATATAGTTAAAACAAATATTCTGTTTTATTTTTATCACAAACACGACTACTAAAATTTACGTGCCGGATTCCAATGTTTAGTTTTGGAATATCAACCAATCTACACAATACCCGTGTTGTACGAGACCAAGACCTTTATACATTTTGGAATATCTTGGTGATACCCAATATCTTACTAATCCTTCCCAATAGCACAAAACCATTCGTCCTTCCACATTGTCACCTTATGGGCTTTGCAAGTTTGCTTGGATTAATACGTTTCCTCAGAATCAAATCATATAATACTGAAAATATTCTCACGTTGAAAATTTCAGAGAATATTATATATCTTCGACATTGTTTTTAATTAGAAATAGGCCTATTAAAATTTTTATACCAAAGGAATTTAAAGTAGATACAATGTCGTAATTGGCCATTAAATAAAACCTTTTTTAATAAAATATCACAAATAATAATTTATAATTTTGTTTATCATTTATCATACTACGTTTATCATACTACTACTATTGTTTCTACTTGTTTAATATGATTACATTTATTAATAATATAGTGTAGAAATTATCGTTCAAAACGAGTTTAGTTAGAAAATGGTGAATTTTTACAAGTGCAAGAAAACTCAATAATTAGCCGAAAACGCGTCGTATTATTCCCTAAAGTATTTAAATTTGAGAATGTCTATTGAAATAAGTTGACATTTATATAACTTAAAAAAACCTAAATTTATTACATTTCATTCAGATTTTTAAACATGTGACAAAACTGTTAACGTCAATATGAGGTAGTACCCTTGATGATCTAAAAAAACATCGTTTTGCTCTTTGTTATCTTAAGTTGCAATCCAGTATGCCTACATCGTGCATGCAATGCGTCTTAATCTGTATTCATATATTGTACAGCATTATTTACTTTCGAGTACTAGGTCCACTGATCAAATATAACTGCATGCCATATGCATACACCATTAAGTTATAAAAAATTGGCGTTTATTTGGGTTTCATTACATTAACATCGAGCTAACTATCAAACCAGCCCTTGACAGTGAGCAGACCGCGCTTAACCGCGCCTCTCACTTCCTCCCAACTTTTACCCTCAAACAACAAAGCTGTCATCCGACCAAAGAAATATATGACTTTGCACAAATTCTATCTTCCTTAATTAATAATGAAAACAGAGAATACATGCCCTGTCTTGAAAAACACCATACACATTTTTCTGAGGGACGCTTGTATTCCTTAAAACAGAAATAACAATGTCAAACCATTGTTAAGGAAGGATATCCTCGGATCTCGGCTTCAGCTGGAAATTAGAGCCTGCCTTGTAATCCTCGTAATTCACAATGAAATAAAGTCACATGGAGCACAGCACTGTATAAATTGGCACCCACACAGATATATTACTCATGAAGTTTCTTATGTATATTATGTTTATTAATTGTCTGTATATTTCATTTGCTGTCAAGAAACTGTTGAATTGGAAAATAATCTTTTTTATTCCTACTCGGAACTTCAGCAATATTTTCCTATAACAAATTATTATAATAATTTTATTTATTACTTTTAAAGCATTTGTTTGGCTAATTTAATAGTATAATTTAATATTTCATTAATTTTTAAATTATATTATTTTAATTCCTTTATTTTTTAAATGGTTATTATCATTGTGTTTAAAAGTCTGATTTATGAGGCTGAGTCGATATTCAGTAAAGAGGTTATCTACGGCTTTAATATGTCTTCCTTGGGTGAATTACTTTATTATTCGTCAAGGAATGTGTTTAATATTTCGTAAATTTCGAATAAACTACATATATGAGCCATTTTGTAATCATTTTCATGGAATAGGCTTTGTAACTGTTACTAATAAAAACAATCAGTCATTTAAAATTTTAGCAATTAGTAAAGAAACGAAAAATTACATTTCGAATACACCTTTAACTCACACTTTTATCAGAAATCGAAAAACGTTTACAAATCACTTGTAGCAAAGTTGTAAAGAGCACAAAACAAGTCCACTATGGCGTGATATTTCACTCGATAGTTTACAGCTGAGAGGTGAGAGAGGTTCTGGACCGTGGTCAAGTACTTAGACACCAGCACAATATACTTTGTCGTTTTAAGTGGCAAGTTGTATTTGGTCTGATCCCTTTATTTAAACTGGTGTATTCAATCTGCTCTTCCATAAATTATACATTTCATATACTACTTTTGGGCTAGCTATTAGACATTATAATTGTAGCGTATTTGAACAAATTTACATTGGTGTATAGTTTTAATTTAATAACGACCAGATTCCTTATATTTCATTTAATTTCTTGGATTTAATATTGAATCCAATAAAAAATTGAACCTTCAGTTTGAAAACTTATGAAGCAGCTGAATTCCACTACGTTTCGTCTGAGGTGCCTTTTCTATTTTTCCACAAAAGATTCTCAAACTGGTTTACAACGGCTTGTTTTAATCAAGGCTAGGGTATGGTTATAAATTTTTGGGCTATTGCAGTAAAAAAAAGTTTCTCTGTTTTTGTTTATGATTACCAAAATAGATACAATAATTTTTTATTGTACAAAAATGCAGATTAACCTAAAAGTAAATGTTTTTACTTCTTACGAAAATTATATACTTTACTTTTAATGGGTGGATAAGATATTCACAAAATAAATGTTCCAAATGAATTTAATAGCTTGTAGAAAATTATTCCTGTACTCTTCGGGTGGCCTTTTTAAAGAGTCTATTTGAAACCAATAGAATAGTTCCAACGTTCTCTGAGTACTTTTATAACAGTTGCTATTACAACATGTATTTTTATATATAACTAACCCGTTATAAGTGAACACAAACATAACAAAGTGTGCCTAATCTTAAAAGTGTAAATTTAAACTATTTCAATGAATGAGTGTTTACTAGAAATAACGCTTAGCTTTAAATTAATATACTTAGATGTATATACATTTCGTATCGTATCGTAAAATACATAAATATGTATACATTTCATGCCTTAGCAATTTTCTCTGGTCTTAGTATTTTTTTTTGTGCAATAGTTTATTTTGCCTTGTTTTCCCAATTAAGAAAAAAAATATATACATAGTAGTAACCACAGGCATCGCATGCAATTTCGTAAGTTTTGCACGTGTATTTATTTGCACTTCTGATTCAAGTGTCAAATTTCCTTATATTTTTATTTGTAATAAAAGTACCATAGTAACGTTATATTTATATCTGCATTACAGTATTAAATAAGTGTTGCATAGTTAATATTTGCTAGGATGTAGAGTTAAAGGTATATTTGTACTAAGGCTTAAAATATTCTTATCTGGATATATTCTTACTCTGTGCTCATAAGCGGTTGCTAAAAGCTTAAAATAAGAAGTGTAGTTACTATCAATTTACTCTATGCTTTCAAAAATATAAATGAAAAGAAATAAAAAGTATGATAAGATTAATTATTGATCGTATGGTTATGCGAATATAAAAACATGTTTACACAGAACAGTTACAGTACAACAGAACAGAATATATATATATATATATATATATATATATATATATATATATATATATATATATATATATATATATATATATATTGGACCCTCAGTCATCGCTATTGGACCCTGATAAAATAGTTCACTGAATAAAGGCAAAGTTCCAAACCAGTAACGTTAACCAGTTGTATGTAATATTATTAGAAGTTACTTTCCCTGATGGTATTAACAAAATTGGTTTAGTCATATTTCCAAAAGTTTTAATAGTGAATAATTTCATAGATTTTGTAACAATCAAGTAACGGTAACGTTAAAATATTTTTTGGTCATAAAATTCGTAATTATTAAAAACGTTATCTTACGTTCTGGACTTAATACTTGATGTGAATAGTATAGTCATACCTTTTATGATCAAAAATGATGATTTTATATGTTACTTTTTGTAATCCTTTAATAATTCATTTTAATATGTAGATTCTCTACGTAAACACATAAATCATTTTAAGGGTTAATATAAAAATAAAAGTTACATATCAATATAATATTTATCTCCAAATAAGGGCAAAAAGCAAAAAGTCTTACTTTCTATATAATAAAACTTCTAAACTTCTATTATAATAACGTAAATTTATAAAAATTTTTTTGTGTTATTGGTTTGCCACCATATGAATTAAACGGATTGGAGATTGAGAATTCTAGACGCAACACAATGCTTTAAAAAAGCAAATCTGTGACATAAATAATGAAATCCCTTTCACAGTTAAGTCCAAGATATAAATTCATTACAAGCTAAAAACAATGTTCACAAAATTGAAATTACAAATTAAATTTCACTTCAACTACTAATATTCATTGTGTTCTCTGCCGTTTTATTTGTTACACATCCGGTTTAACTAGAGCAAATATTCACGGATCTGCTGATGTTGTTTGGTGAATATTTGTGTTTTATTTAAAATTTTTATTATTAGGCGCATCAAAACTTATAGCAGTTATGCTATATAAATTCAATAAAATAAACTAATACTTCGTGTAAACTTTCTTCCCGAAATCAAGTACGAAAACAAAGCTTAAAGAAATTTAAAGAAATTAATAAGTCCACTTTACTAGCTAATTCTTTTTAAAAGTAAATAGTAAAATTGTAGAAACTAATTGTATTTTATTATATTATTGATATTTTATATCAAATAAAAAAGAAATGATCGCGAAAATCTCATAAGTATCCATACTTAGTCTAGTCCTAGTACGACATGCTCTACCCATTACAGCAATAATAAAGAAGGCCAGGTCACTGCCCTTTGACTCTATTAGCCACATATACCGACAATCTCAGTTTATTACGTCATGCGCACAGCACATATTAACCGAAGCAATAGAACGACACCCTTCGTTGTAACGCTTGATTTTCATTCATTATGTCTTTAAGCGCTCGTTCCACTTTTTATGTTGAGTTGCAATCTGTATGTTGTTTATACTGATCTGACAAAGAGGTCCTTTATTAAGTTGGTTGAACTCCCAGTGTCTCTGACCTGATTATTTTGATCCATTATTTACATTTAGAGAATGCACATTGTATTAGATTATAAATATACAAAATGCTCTATATAGCAGAATATTATATATTTAGATAGGTTCCTAGAAGCAATGACAAAATACTCATGACTATATTAATCTTTTATGACTGTTTATAAGACATTTGACTAGGTCAATCTTTATGTACTTATTGCGAAATTAAAACTAGTAGGGTTTTCTGAGATTTCATTACCTTGGATGGGATGATATATGGATGTGCTGTGGCAGTGTTTTTATCCAAATGAGACGAAATCTGTAGTCCTTGCGGTTTTGGGGACAAGCCTCGGATCTTTTCAAACCAACTTTACCTATAGAACGCTCGATATCGATTTCAAAGGTTACGCCTCTTTCAACTCTTGTAATCGTCCATCCTCCATAGAGAACATGAGTATTCTATTTTCCCTGACTCGATTTAAACTCTTCTAAAATGATAAAATAAAAAAGGAATGTTTAATATACTTCATCCTTCTCCCTATCTTATGAAGTAATTTCCTTCCTCCTTTCCATCGAAATGTCCCCATCGCATTCCATTTGCCTAAGCGATAGCGAACATTTTCATACTGGTATTACAGGTAATCATTATCGTCTTAGTTAAAATTGTTTTCTGTACATTTTTATAATTCCTTTAGAACCCTTATTTATTTATGTTTAATTTATTATCATGCGTATCCGCCATTTATATTTACATACTGAATTTAATATCCCTTAAAGATACATAATGGCTGTATGATCTTCACCCTCTAGTAGCGTCGGTATAGATAAAGAGCTATATGGCACAGTTAATTTTACCGATAATCACCAATATTCAAAGCCAGTGTGTTGAGACTACGAGAAGCTCAACTCGCTTTGCTCTCATCTCCTTTGAATTGGTTAATTACTTGACACTTGATGGCATAGAACTGTAATTGGCTTGTGATGTAATTATTCATGTCGTTGGTTCTGTAAATATAACTCAGCAAGTATCACTGCATTGACTTTGGCTTCAGGTGTCATATTGAGAGGTTCTTGAGTAAAGAAAAAGTTCTTATAATCGGTAAAGTGGGGACTGGAAAATGTTTATTATAGGTAAACCGCTTACTAAAAAACTTGGTTGATTTGAGTTCACGCAGGGTGGGGTAAATACCCCTCCGCCGCCCCTCCAAGTATCTCCACCACTGCTCGTCGCTCACTTTATTTCATCAGCTGACTAATCTGACTCTGTCGGTATCGTTCACTGCTGCGACCCGTTCATTTGAACCGGTCAGTACAGAGTTACTAAGCCTTCCCGCTAGAGCGCTTTTTACCGTTTATCGTGTTGACTGAACAAAATGAACGAATGAACGACTGGATATAATGACCGAGTGAACGAAAGGATCTGCTATAAATTAGTTTTCGAATAGAGGAAGATACAGCATATCGTTCAGTGAATGGATAGATATATAACAATACATGAATTATTTCAGGTATCTAGTAAATGCTAATATATCTATTAAAACTCATTTAAAAATGTAATTGCAAGTTACCACATACATTGCTAAATATTTGAAATACTTTTAATCAATGGACTTGGTTGGTTGATATGCCTTTGATTTATCATAACTAAGGTTATTCCCAACAAATGGGGACACTCCATAGTCCCCCTGTTGAGTTGCGAGTTACGGTTTTATTCTTAATCGGTTAGTAGTGCACGAAAGTAACAACTGAACAATTTTGAGGAACTAGTGTAACCTAATGCATAAACTCTATAGTTTTAGTTAGTTCCATATGATTTTAACCTATTTTTCATTGATAAGAGTTTTAAATTAACTTAATAATAATATTATAAGTTTTAACGATCATTAAAAATAACATATCTGATTTGAAAAAAGTATCAAACTTATTTAGTTGGCAGGAAAAAGTTAATGAATCGTTCTAGGTGAACGGGTCTTTGGAAATACTCTGATCTGGACCAATTGTTCACTTGACTGTCCTGTTCGAATTGAACAACAAATCTCTAATGGCCACTGCTACTGCACGGCTAACCTCAAAAAGATGTATGCGCAAGCTTCCTGGATACATCTATAGCTACATTAATCTGTTCAATTAATAATTTACGCTTAGACTGCGTAACTTATATACGCATACGCATAAAATATATAATTATACAGGTAAAGCAGCTGCAGTGTAACAAAACTGTGAGAGCGAGACACGATCCACACAGCTGATAAAAGGATACAAGAAGGTGCTGGCCCCACTCCCCACTCCGGGAGGGGGGTCCCCTCCTGCGCGGTACTGCTCAAAAATTTGCTTCTGCGAAGGATTCTTTAATAGCGGTTGACCTATAATAAACGTACGTCTGACTACACGATATTTCTAAAACGAATTTACCTATAGACTTGACATATGACATGAAGTCTTATTTCTATAGAAAGAACAATGACATAGATGAGGGTCAGTCTACCGCGATAGGATTTGGCACCACCTTAGGGAATATCTTGACGTTGGCATTAAGGGCCAACTAAAACTGTCCAAATAGACTAATGTCATATTTTTACATGTGCTACCTGGAGAAAGAGAGAGAGAGAGAGAGAGAGAGAGAGAGAGAGAGAGACCAATTTTTAGACAACAATTTTTTTTATTTTACCTGCCCCGGTTTAGACCAAAGGTCCACTCTTCCACCGGGACAGGCACCAAAATATTACAACACAGAACATAGGTCGTGGTCTTACAAACGTTTGACCTTACAAACATGATTTATACATTGTACAAGGAATACATTGTTAATTATATATCTAGTTAAATATATATATATTTTTTTTTTGAAAATCAAAATATACTATCATGTTTCTTACGTAAATATAATTCCAACACTTCATTTCATTACATTGTAAATACAATCTACAAAACAAATACATAATATAAAGAAGAAAACAATTATAATCCAAATACACTTCAATCTATATCAACAACTCAAATATAGCCTTATTTTATTACACTGTTTATCTTAAGCATGATTTCATAATAACATTTTTATTTTCTAACCCTATTCACTATATTTTAAAAGCAATAAACGTCTTAGATTTTTCACAAATATTCTCTCATTTTGCTCTTCTTTTAATGTTCGTTCTAGTTTATTTAATAATCTAATTGATTGGACACGAAAAGATTTAGAATATATCACCGTTCTATGGACTGGAAATTGCAAGATATGATCACCAAATCTTGTTTGTCTCAAATGAACATCTTGCATTCTAACAAATTTTTCATACAAATATTCTGGCGTTTTATATTTCAAAGTCTTAAAAGCTAAACTCAATATACTTAACTCCCTCCGTTCTTTAATCTTTAGCCAATTCAACTCTTTATAATACCTAGTTACATGATCATCCAATCGTAGATTGAAAATATACCTAATGCAAGCATTTTGTGCAACTTGTAACCTATTACTTAGTTCGTCATTTATATCACAATATGCTGACATAGCATAATCAAATGTGGGAAAATCAATGACATCACAAGCTGTTTTTTTGTATGAGTTGGTGGCTTGAAACATAAACGTTTGAATTGATACAAACTTTGGAAAACCTTTTTACAAACATAATTTACTTGCTCTTCCCATGACAAGTTACCCATAATTCTAAGTCCTAAATTTACAACTGAATTTTCAAACTTAACAATCTGCCCATTGATTTCTATAGGCGTAATATCGTCTACACTAATAGTATTCAACAATCTAGAGGTTCCTAATATTATCGGCTTACACTTCAATATATTTAATTGTAACCCATGATCACTACACCAAGAGAAAACATTAGTTAAATCTACGTTTAATTGATTAACAGCATCATTTATTTTATCAGGTGTACATTGAACATATAACTGTATGTCATCCGCATACAACATAATATTACTAAAAGTAACACATTCATTAATTCGATTAACGTACAAAGAAAACAATAATGACGACAAAGTTGAACCTTGTCACGAGGCAGGCTCACGGCCAAGAGCTTGTCGTGGTAGCTGGGCCATTGCCAGAAGGATTGTCACTCTCTCTAAAGCCAAATGGGCAATTTCTAAATTTGTCCCTTTCAAATCTGCAGGAGGGGATGGAATCTTTCCGGCCCTGCTTCAACAAGGGCCGGAGAATCTCCTTACCCTTCTATGTGAACTATTCAGGGCGAGCCTAGCCTATGGGTACATACCACAAGTCTGGCGTCTCAACAGGGTGGTCTTCATCCCTAAAAAAGGGAGAGCGGACTACTCTGTCCCTAAATCTTTTCGTCCCATCAGTTTATTTTCGTTTCTACTGAAAACATTAGAAAGACTGGTGGAGATGAGGCACCTGAGAAAGGGAGTTCTCTCAGACACTCCCCTTCATCGCAACCAACATGCATACCAGCAAGGCAAATCCTGTGAATCAGCACTGCACCAATTAGTCAGTAGGATTGAGGATAGCCTGTCCGCCAAGGAATTGGCATTGTGCACCTTCATAGACATTGAAGGAGCTTTCGACAATGCCAAATTCACTGCAATGGTAAGTGGAGCACAGCGACGTGGCCTCGAGCCAGCTCTGTGCCGGTGGCTTAGGGCCA